>NW_027192562.1:2375034-2415260 GCF_042370625.1 Thermothelomyces heterothallicus | reverse complement strand
TTTTTCGTATTTCGCAAACTATGGTGGAGGTCGGAGAGGCTTACGTAAAGCAGGTCACCTTTGCCCTCTCGTCGGCGGTCTTGGTCAAGGAGTATGGCATCTACGCGAGACACAGCGGGATACCGGAGATCAAGACGGTGCTGGGGGGGTTCGTGATCAGGAAGTTCCTAGGGGTATGGACCTTGATCACCAAGTCGCTGGGTTTGGTAGGTTTTGCGGTTTTCTTCTTTTCCAAAATTGCTCTACCTGGGGCTGGATACTGACCTGTCAAAAGGTTCTGGCTGTGGCATCTGGCATGTGGCTAGGAAAGGAGGGACCGTTGGTGCACGTCGCTTGTTGCTGTGCCAACATCTTTACCAAGCTGTTTCCCAGCATTAACAATAATGAAGGTGAGTTCGTTTCGCTCGCCCGTTGTGACGGATGGTGGGACGAGACACGGTTGACTAACCCCGACAGCGCGGAAGCGAGAGGTGCTGTCCGCGGCTGCGGCTTCTGGCATCTCCGTCGCCTTTGGCTCGCCCATCGGCGGCGTCTTGTTCTCTCTCGAGGTGAGATGGTGTTATTCAAACATCTCCGGTTACCGCACGTGCACGTGCTGATTTAAGCAGCAACTCTCCTACTACTTCCCCGACAAGACGATGTGGCAAAGCTTTGTGTGTGCCATGACGGCCGCCATGGTGCTGCAGGCATTTGACCCCTTCCGGTCCGGGAAGCTTGTCTTGTACCAGGTGACGTACACTTCCAACTGGCACGGCTTCGAGCTCGTCCCATTCGTACTGCTGGGCGTCCTCGGAGGCGTCTACGGCGGGCTGTTCATAAAGGCAAACATGGCGGTTGCGAGGTGGAGGAAGTCCACCCCGTGGCTGCCCGGGCCTGTAGCACAGGTCGTCATCGTAGCCATCCTCACTGCCCTCATCAACTACCCCAACCGCTATATGCGGTCACAGAACTCCGAGCTGGTGTCGGATCTCTTCTCCCAATGTTCCGAGATGCTTGATGACCAATTCGGGCTATGCAAGACCGGCGCCGCTTCCGCCGCCAACATTCTCCTGCTGCTCCTCGCCGCGATCCTAAGCTTTGGCCTCGCGGCCGTCACATTCGGCCTGCAGATTCCCGCCGGCATCATCCTGCCGTCCATGGCCATCGGCGCTCTCACGGGGCGCGCCGTCGGCATCATCATGGAGATCTGGCAAACCAATCACCCCAAATTCATCGCCTTCCACTCCTGCGAGCCCGACATCCCCTGCATCACCCCGGGCACCTACGCCATCATCGGTGCTGCCGCCGCGCTGGCCGGCGTCACCCGCTTGACCGTCTCCATCGTGGTCATCATGTTCGAGCTTACCGGCGCGCTCACGTACGTGCTCCCCATCATGATCGCCGTCATGGTCTCCAAATGGGTCGGCGACGCCTTCTCGCGGCGAGGCATCTACGAGTCGTGGATCCACTTCGACGAGTACCCCTTCCTCGACCTGTCGGAGGAGACGACGCCGATCCCGGACATCCCGGCGTCCCAGATCATGACCCGGGTCGAGGACCTCGTCGTGCTCACGGCCACGGGCCACACCATCGCCTCCCTGTCGTCCATCCTCGACGCGCACCCCTACCGCGGGTTTCCCGTCGTCTCGGACCCGCGCGACGCCATCCTGCTCGGCTACATCTCCCGCGCCGAGCTGGCCTACACCCTGCACGCGGCCACCCGCCCGCCGCGCTCGCTGCCCCCGGAGACGGAGGCCTTCTTCGCGCATCAGCCCATGGCGGACCCCCGCACGACGCTGGACCTGCGGCCGTGGATGGACCAGACCCCGCTGACGCTGCCGAGCGGGTGCCGGCTGCAGCTGGCCGTGAGCTACTTCCAGAAGCTCGGACTGCGCTACGTGCTGTTTGTGGACCGCGGCGTGCTGCAGGGGCTGCTCACCAAGAAGGACGTCTGGTACGTCCTCAACGGGGCCGAGGAGACCAGGCGGACGAGCGGGACGGCCGGCGTGGGGGACGGCGGCGTGGGTGCGGGTCGCGGCGGAGCGCACCTGGGCCTGGCGAGGGAGCATGGGGAGAGGGAAGAGGAGGGAGAGGAGAGCGCGGGCTTGCTGAGGGCCGTCGGGCTGGCGGAGGAGCCGGGACTGGTCAGCCCTGGAGTAGATAGGGGAAGCATATTATAGAGTGGCTGGCGTGATGCTTTTTGGCCGTTTCATCTTTGGCCCGCTTCACTTTGGACGAAGCAGACAGATCCATAAATAATACCCGAGAGCGCAATACCTCGCAAGCTTGGCCCAATGATCTCATCGCACCCTTTTGCCTGCACGTCCTCCGCAACCTTATCAGCGGCGGGCTCTTGGCTGTTCTACAAAGCAGAGTCGCTCATGATTTTGGAATGTTTCCGAGAATCGGACCATGTAGGGGCCCGAAGACGGCGAGGCGAGCATGATCTTCAAATGACACTTCCCCCCCTTCCCCCCCCGGCCCCCCGCGGAGGAGTTGCAGTTCCCGTAGATTTCGGTGCCGCCGTTTCGCCCGCGTCCAGCTGCCCGCCGTCCGCTTTTTCGTTTGGATGGTTAATGAATCCTTTGGCGATGTGTTTCTTGCCCTGTTCGTTGCAGAGGCCTGCATAGCCCGTCACCGGAGGCGTAGACCGTGGTGTACGTGAAGAATTGGTGAGAGCCATCCGCTCTCCAAGACACCGCCGCGCGGATATCGAGAGGTGGAATCTTCAGCGTGGGGCTTCTGGGGGATGACTTCCCCCTTTATGTTCTGCAGCGCAGCGCTCGAGCTGCTACTGTTCTCGTCCACGCCCAGGGCCACATCGCCTTTGAACTACTAATCGCACCTTCTTTGACACATTGTGCCCATAAGGCAGGCTCGAGGCCTCCAGGACTGGCCGCGGTATTGGCTAAGTAGTAAGCCGAGCCGTGACGGGACCTTCGTTGAGTGCAATGACTTATCTCACTCGCCGCACTCGCCGAGGGAGCAAAAAAAAAAAAAAAAAAAAAAAAAAAAAAAAAAAAAAATCTCCGCTTGTGTCTCTTGCTCGGCTGTTTGCATACTACCTGCTCTCTTGGAGGGATGACTCGAACCTTCTTTGCTGGGTAGGTGCCTTCGAAGTAAGGCTCCATCCTCCATCAGACTCACCAACATTCGTCTCATTTCTCGCAACCACCTTCGCGTTGATTGGCTGCCTGCTGTGCTCGTATCCTTTTTCGACTGGTGTGTATTACAATGGCATGAGAGGTACGGTAGGCACCGATGCTGGGTCCTCCTTCCGGTTTACTCCCGACCGAAGCCTTTGAGAGCGGGACTCATACGCTGGGTCTCCCTTTCTGCTTCCTCGGTGTCCTACGGGTGGATTGACAGAATTCCCCCATCTTCATCATCCTCGACTTCGTATATACGTGGGACGAGAGCCATTTTCGAGTCGAGACGAAGGACGGCTGGGACGCCGGCCAAAACGAGGCTTTCTGGCCTACCAATCGCGGGCCATGTATCGCTCCGAAACGAGCGTCTATACGGACGGCTCGGGGAAAACTGCAGGGGAGAGCCTTTGGCGCCGCGTCTCGTCGCGGCCGTTGATTCGGACATGGCACCCCCGGAGCTCGAGGATCACTGCCGGGAACACTTCCAAGTCAAGGGGATCCTGCTAGAATACATCGCCAATGGCTTTACCCTGTCAGAGCTCAGCTTTCGCGCACCGCCAGAGAGCTGGCAGGCCATCGTCGACCAAGCCGTGAAGATCGCGCGGGCGCTGGGAGACTACGGCGTGCTAAACAAGGACGTACAACCCAACAACTTCATGGTAAGACCTCGGCGCGGGAGCCACAGTGGCGACGCGGATGGTGGGCCGTCAGGAGAGTACCGCCTCTTCATGATCGATTTCGGCCAGAGCCGGTTCCGCCGCGACGACGAGTCCGACCTTGACTGGGGGCGTGCAAAGTGGCGGCAAGACGAGGAAGGCGCGGTCGGGCTGGTCATGCAGAACCGGCTGCGGATGCTAGGCAAGGAAACCATGTACACCCCATCGCAATGCTATCGCGAGTTCGCCGAAAGGGAGAACGATGAATGACGGAAATCAACGACCGGACGCTTGCTACCTCGACTATTCACCCAGAGCGAATAAGCCACGAGTTGGACGAGCAGTGATAGCAGCGATCGTATCGGTGACCCACAGTGTGACGAGTGAAAAAGTAGCCCCAGAAAATAAATGTAACCCGACCAGGTTAGGCCGTCTTTCAATTGACCCTTGTCTCCTTGTCGCCATCCACCGCCCATCAATACTTCGCTCGGCTTGCTCAAAAGCCGCCGAGGCAGTTACCACCGTCAATCTTGGTCAGTTCAGAGGCGGTTCTTTTCAGGTCCGTTAGGTGCTAGCGACTTCAGAGAGCGATATCTTGCTTTTGACATGTCAAATTACAAGGAGATACTCAAAAAAGGGTGGCACCCCGAAAAAGATGGCACGACGCTCAAAGGGCAAGTGGTACGGTACCTACCTCTGATGGCTTGTTCAAGGTTCTTGTACTAATTTCGTGCTTAGAAGAGTCTCATTGGTCGTGGTGACGATGTAGGTTCCCAGCTGTTGTCATGAATCATCCCTGCCAGTTGCAAGTTTATTGACTGAGAAACACAACAGAACACTCGCCGCAGCTATCATGTCGCAACGCCCCTAAACTCACTTCGTGACCCGGCAAGCTTCGGCCCGCCGCCCAAGAGGAACTCCAACGTCGTCATCGGAGCAACTAGCCCGGCAACCTCCTCATCATCACCCGCTTCTCAGACCGGCCCGGCGGTGCCCCCACGAACACCGGCAGCGCCGGAGCCCGCGTCAGAGGAACCGCCGTCGCAGCCCAACCCGTGGCGTCTCGACACGACCGGTCTCTCCACAGCACATCTCCCCCCGCCTCCGACGCGGAAAGACGGGGCAGACGGGCGCTCACCACCAGCACCACCTCCAGCACCAGGAGGCGGAGGGGCTAAAGCACCCCCGAGTCTCCCTCCACGCCTACCCCCACGGTCAGGCACTGCATCCCCAGCAACTCCGTCTCCGCCACTACCGCCAAAGCCACAGGCCTCAGCAACAACCACATCATCATCATCAACACCATCCCCAGCCCTTCCAGCCCGGCCACAAGCTCCATCGCCAACCACGGGCCCAGCCCAGGGTTACCTCAACCAGTCAGCCGTAAACCGCCTCGGGGCAGCCGGGATCTCCGTTCCCGGCCTCGGCATTACCCCTTCCTACCCAAACACCTCATCGTCAACAGCACCAGCAGCGCCCACCCAGGCACCCGCCACTGCCAGCCCCCCGAAACCGCCGCGGCCGCAACCGTCGCACATGAGCGAGCTGCAATCCCGCTTCGGCCAGCTCAGAACCGCCGCCGACAATGCTGAGCGGCACGGGGAGCAGATCGCTGGGGCCTCGAGGGCGGTCGGGGCCCTGCAGCAGCAGCAGTTTGGGGGTGGAGCGGCGGCGGCTGCCGGAGGAGGCGGTCCTGCCGGCCTCGCGGCCATAGCGGGGAAGAAGAAACCGCCGCCGCCTCCGCCGCCGCCGAAAAAGAAGGATATTCAGATACCGGGGTTTGGCGCCCCGGGACAGAGGCAGGAACAGGGACGGGAACTGGACCATAATAAGCGGGGGATTGGGGGTGGTGGCCAAGACGATGAACCGCCGCCCATTCCTCTGGCGACCAAACCGCAATTTTGAGTTTCTGGGGGAGGGGAAGGATTCTACAGCGGATGGATACAGTGATTGGTGGTCAGGGCTACGACTATAATATGGCATGTCGTCGGTCACATGCAGCACTGCCACATCAACTGGGAAGGGATAGAGAGAGAAAGAGCGGGCGGGGGAGAATTTCGTATTGTCTCTTCTCGTTGGGCCAAGGCCACCAAGCCTTCAATTGGCGCGGCACCTGTGCGGAAGACTCGTGATGGCTCCCGCTGCGATTCCACCGCGCAAACCGTAGTGTTTCTGGCATGGGCAAAGAGGCGGAGCACCGAGGTTTTTAGGGGGCGGATGGTAGGTAAACAAGGACTTTGCCAATCCCTTACACCTTCTCCTCCTTGAGGCCGTGCTTCCAGTAGGTGAAATACGGCGTGGTACCGTCCTCGCGGTAGTTGAGGAGAACGACCCTGCCGAGATTTAGTATCGCCAGCTATACGGGCAAGGATGGAAGAAGGGTACTTACATGCCGTCGATGTTCATGGACTCTCCGGTGAAGAACTCGTAGTCCTTGAAGTTGGCAACGATCTTCTTGGCATAAGCGCTGGCCTTGGACTCGAAGTCCTTGACCTCCTCCTCCGACTTGCCGGCCTCTTGGAGCTTGGTCTTGACCGCCTTCATGTAGCCTACGGCGCGCGTCCCGGTTAGCAGTATTCTGGCAAACCCATCGAGGAATGCCGTTTACCCTTCAGGTGGGTCAAGTATGACTTCTTGTCGAACGAGGTCGACTGGAGAAGGTGAGAGTGGACAACGTTGATAACCCTCTCTTCGCCGTCCTCGACACCCTCGTCCTGCTCCTCGGCGCTAGGGTTGGCACCAATGTCTGACCAACACCAGCCGTATTAGCTACCTGTCGACAGTTGTTTCGACCACCTCCCCACGCGGGTCGCAAGGCCGTGAGCCTAGGACCGGGTCGTACGCACCGACATCGGCGCCCTTCTTGACGGTGATAAAGGCGCCATCAACCTCATAGACGACGCCGTCAACTTCCTTGACGTCGAACGAGTCCGAGAAGAGCTCGTCGCCGGAAATGATGTCCTAGCCGCGAATCTCGCGTCAGTCGAGCTTGTTTTGAGATACACACGGTTTCCGGCGGCTTTGTTGCCGGTAGCTTGTCGCCCGCTTTTCGGAGGAATCTTCTGACCTACCTTGTAAATAATCATCTTGAATATCTGGTCTGTCTGATCTGGTGATAGGGCAAAGATCGACTTGGACGAGGCGGCCGCAAGAGCAGGTGGGCTGGAAAAAAATTGAGCGGGGGGCCAAAGAGGGATGAGCAGGGAGGGGTAGGCGGGGCACCGATTCACACTGCAAAGCAATGGGGGGGGAAGTTACGGAGTAGGCAAACTGTGCGCCCCGCCCAGACTCACCAAACGCCCGCACGAAACTGGAATCGAGCCAGGGCAAAGACCACACAAATCCGTGGCGCCCAGGCTATCTATCCGTCGTAGCAGCTCAAGTCAAGCGATCGTGGTGTAGCAATGTAATGTTCGTGACTGTCTTCATGCCACTGCTATTTTTCCTCTTGTTCACCATTGTCTGAATTGGAGATAGCTGGACCTTTACGAAGTGGCAAGGGCACAGGGTGTCTGAAAAGGGTTGTGCTCGCTACATGTGTGCGCCGTACAGTCGCTCTAACGCGAATTTTGCATCCTTGAGTTAACGTTAGTTATTAGCCACGGTACGGAGTACGTACAGATGCAGGAATTGAACTGTTCCAAGCCTGGTGCTGCTTGGCTTATCAGATCTAACCCTAACCCGGCGCGTTGATCCTTGGTGGGGCGGGTACGCCGAGGGCCGCAAACTTTCCGCAGCTGCCGGTCGTTCCTGCCAAGACCTAAAGGAGAGAAACCCAGTAGGGGTAGGCTGCCTCATTGAAGCGAAGAAGCTTCAATGGAGTGAGCCTCTGAGATGTACGTAGTACATTGAAGAGTGAAGGAAGGCTAACCCTCCAGATTTATCTCACCAGTCATTGGATGCCACACTCGGTCTCCTGCGGCGCTCCTTCCCACTATATTGCCTACAATTCAGGGTGCACGCGCAATAGAGGTGTGGCTGGGGCTGGTACTTACAAGTAGAGTTGTAAGTCCCTCGCAGATGGTATAGACCATACCCCGAGAGGGTTGAGCCCATAGCCTATGAAACGAAGCTTTCTGCCTACTCTGGGCCTTGAGAGGTGCGCGAAGCGTATACCATAGTCGGCGTATTTGACTCGAATGACCGTATATCTCTACCATCATCATCTGCCTAGTCCCCGTCGTGAAGTCAGCAGCTAATACAGGACTCAGAGTTGGACGATATTGTGGCAAGCTCTCCATTCGCTCGCGCGTTCCTGATCCGCGGAAGCCGGATTCGCCGAAGGGTGGTCCGATGAGTGGCCCGACCCTTTTGAGAAGAGCACCCAGGACGGGAAATTGAATTTCTGGGCCGTGCAGCAGACTTGCGCCATCCGGGGCCATTTCATTCATCAGGGACCTGCGTCTTCCCCACTGCCGATCGTCTTTTTCTCTAGCCAGCACCTTCACGACGCTCTTTCACTGTTTTTTGTACCCTGGCGATCATTCATTCCTGCACGATCGACCGACCCCTGACGCTGTCGCAAGGCAACAAGCCTCTTTGTCGTTTTTGCAGCCAGCAAATACCCGCCCTGGGTCGACCGCCGCCGACGCCGGTTTCCCAACCTCATGATGGCGAACGCAACGATCGCGTCCGATCTGCCGCCGCTTCCGGTCTACGAGGTTCGGCCAATGCCCGATCTCCTGCCCTTCATATCCGACTTTTGGTTGTCGACCATCATACCACACGTCGCCTACTGGATCGTGTCTCTGATCTTCCACGTTATCGATATCAACGACCTGTTTCCGCAATACCGGCTGCACACGCCCGAGGAGATTACCCAACGCAACTTGGCGTCACGCTACGAAGTGGCCCGGGATGTCATTATCGAGCAGATTATCCAGATGACCTCGTCCGCGGTTCTCTCGATGACAGAGCCGCGGCAAATGACGGGGATGGAGGATTACGAAGTCGCGGTCTGGGCCACGCGGATCCGGCTGGCCCAGCGCGCGCTGCCGACGATCCTGGCGGCACTCGGGCTCAACGCCGCTGCCATCTCTAAGAACATGGCTGCGTCCCACCCATTTATCGCGGGCGCTCTGGCGGGCGGGCACTACCCGTTCCTCACGACGACGCTTGACGACGTTACCGGGACCGCGGTTCCCGCGTTCGCCATGTGGGAGCTGTTGCTCGCCAAGGCCATTTACTGGGTAATCATTCCCGCGTTTCAGTTCTGGGTTGCCACTTGCGTCCTCGACACCTGGCAGTACTTCTGGCACCGCGCAATGCATGTGAATAAGTGGATGTACAGTACGTTGACCCGCTTTCACCTTTCTCTCTCTCAACATTAAGGATGGGATCAAACTGACCGCTCCCTGCTCCAGCCCACTGGCACGCCCGCCACCACCGCCTCTACGTCCCCTATGCCTACGGCGCGCTCTACAACCACCCGGTCGAGGGCTTCGTGCTCGACACGCTAGGCGCGGGCATCGCGTACAAGGTTGCGAGGCTCACCCCACGCAGCGGGATGGTATTCTTCGTGTTCGGCGCCCTGAAGACGGTCGATGACCATTGCGGTTACGCCCTGCCGTGGGACCCCCTTCAGCGCATCACGAGCAATAACGCGGCATACCACGACATTCACCACCAGAGCTGGGGCATCAAGACCAACTTCTCGCAGCCGTTCTTTACCATCTGGGACCGGTTGCTGGGAACCATGTGGAAGGGAGATACGACGCTCAAGTACGAGCGGGCTCGGGCCGCTGCTGCGGGTAAAGCCTTGAAGAAGCAGGCAGGAACGGGTGTCAGCAAGCGAGTAAACGACAAGGCTGAAGCGAAGAGTGATGCCAAGTAATTTGGATTCGTCTCTCTGTTCAAGATTCGGGGAGCCGTTCGGTGCCACTTGGCTGGGCCGGATGTGAGTCACGGAAGGGCCCCCATCCTGTATAGTGTTCTCTGTCTTGGGAAGACACGACAGACGAGAGCTGATTTTAGATACGCTACCGAGACTGGTTTTGACAGAAACATCGGCGAAACGAGGTCAGGTATCGAGCAGGGGAGAAGGGGGCGGGGCGTTCTGCGTTGCGTTGGCTTTCTTCGGTTTGCAACATCACACACTTACTCCTCTCCTTCTTCGACCCCGTTTTACCCCCTTCCCCTCGACGAGACCCGAGCGCAACTGGGGGCTGGAAAGCAGTTCTCCATCTCGGCATTGCGAAAGACGAAAAGACATCAAGAACGCCACGTACATATGGGCACCTCAGTGTCAGGATGAAAACCGGGGAGATGACGATGATGTACGGCTGCATCTCCTAACCTGTATATTGGGATGGGAGGAGTAATCAGGTCATGACCAAGTGAAAGGAGCCTCGCAGGGCGGGTGGGAGGTGACTAATGCTCGCTTACTTTTTTGCACCCAAGCGGCACTAATGCTCAAACCATCAATAATTACTTAATGATAATACTATTCTTCTTCTTGCCTTGCCTCGTGTTCTTTCTCTCTGACCCTATTCTGTTTTCTTTGAAAATTCGTGGCCTGCCGCGTGTGGTGGTCATGGCCCAGGACGGCTGAGGGTGGTGGTGGTAATTAATAATAATTATCCTCGAAAAAATGCTGTGCGGCAGGTGTAAACATGTTTCCATGCTACGATCGGTAGGACATTTCATCTCTGTTCCCAGACGGATTTTCCACTCTTCTCTCTTTTCTTTACCTTCATTTACCTTAAGTGAGGGATAGAATGAATACTGGATTGGTGCTTGATAATGTTCTCAGCACACCTTCCTGCTTTGGAAATCAGCCCTTGAACTACAACGCACCCTCCGTCGAATACCCAATGAGTAATTCTTTCTTTTGGTGCGCCAAAGAGATCGAGGAAAATCGCCGTGTCATCTCTCGTCGCGGTGTTATGTTGCTTGGTTGTGACTCAAAACGGCCTCCAGAGGGCCGCTTTTGAGGTTGAACTTTGAGGAGGGCTGCATGATAATTAATTACTAATTACGCGGCCGTACAGACGAATGCTTCGTGTCGCACGCTGACGGGGCCGAGACCTCGGCCCCGTGGTGTTAGTGAGAACAGCAGATGTTCCTGGGCCTTCTCTGCTTATTAAATCAATTCCGAGTCGGAAGTTGGCGTATTGGCCTTTCATCCTGCGACCGGACCGGACCGGTCGTCCTACCCGACGTCCGACTTTCAAAGATTTGGACCACGGCTTCGGTGGTATGGCAGGCGGGTCGAGGCCATGGCGGCGCAATGTCATCTTTGATTCTGGCCTGGGATTTGAAAAATGGGGGAAGGGCCGCGACGAGGTTTCTGGCCGACGAAGCAAACCCTGCCTCGTCCACTCGGGTTTTTGTTAATTAAGCTACAGGGCATCATTCTAGACACGGCCTCCAACCTGGGCATGTACATTTACATATAATCATTGCTTTCTCATACTTGGAGCCTCTGTATTTCCCAGACCACATTCATGGTGTTCGAAATCGCAGCCCCAGACGCGATTACGCAATGGTCCGACCTTACGACCCGACCTTGACGGAAACCGCAGTCCGAGTAGACCCTCGAGACTCGAGGGAATACGCCGGCAACCAAGAAGCGTCTCCCCTCTATGACATATGCCACCACCCGGAGAAGTACACTAACGTGCGGTATTTCGATCGGGAGATGGTTGTGCTCGACGATGCGAACGCAAAGGTACGCAACCTGCTCGCCTACACTTCTTTTCTTCTTCGCCTTCTCACATCCGGCTTCACTGACACTCGAGGATCAACGCCGTTTGATGCAGTCACCCGACCACGTCATCCTCATGCCGCGAGACACGTCCATCAAAGAAATGGCCTGCTTGAAGACCAAACACCTTCCGCTGCTGTATCGATTCCGCGACCAAGCGCACAGGGAGATCGAGCGCATGATGCGGGTCGATCCCGGGAGGATCCCGATGTTTCGGGTCGGCTTCCACACGATACCCAGCCTCTTCCCCCTCCACTGCCACGTGCACGACTGCTCCCTCAGCACCGACAAGATGTTCCACGCCCGGCACTGGAAGGTCAACTTCTCCAACATGTTCGTCGCCTTGGACAGGGTCATCGAGGAGATCGAACGGACCGGGCGGATCGAGGTGGATGCCGACGCCCACAGGCACGACTGGCGGACCAGGCCGATCCGCTGCCCGGTGTGTCCCGGCCGGCAACCCCAGTGGGAGGCCGACATCACCGAGCTGGCCGCCCACTGGCGCCGGCACGTCGACGAGTGGAAGTCCGGCCGGGCCCCGCTCCCGCCCAACGTCACGCCGGCAAGGCTTTGGGAGCCGTCGTACCCGGTCATCTTGACCACCCGGAGGCGCTCCGGCTTCCTGGGTCTCCTCGGCGATGAGCTGGACCACTTGAAGGCAGAGTTCCCGGGGCTCGAGATCCACTCCTACTACAGAGACGAGTGGCCGCGGATCCCCAAGTACGTGCTCGACAAGACCACCATCTACCTCTCGGCGGCCGAGCTGCCGCCGCCCGAGTACAGCCTCCCGCGGCTCGAATGGGTCCACCTCGGCTCCTCGGGGCTCGACCTGCTCGCGGCGCACCCGTACAACACCCACCACCATCGCGGCCTCTGCGTGACCTCGAGCACGGGCTCCGGCTCCGAGGCCGTCGCCGAGTGGGTGCTGATGAACACCATGTTCCTGACTCGCCGCATGGGCGCCGCGCTCCGGAACCAGGCCGGGCACGAGTGGGCGCCTCGGGCGCTGACGGGCTTCCGGACCATCAGCCAGCTGTCCATCGGCATCGTCGGCTTCGGCTCCATCGGCCGGCACGTCGCCGAGCGCTTCCTCGCCCTGGGCGCCAGGAAGGTCACCGCCGTCAACACGACCGGCCCGCCCCTGTCGTCGTCGTCATCCTCCCCCTGTGGCTACTCGCGGCTAGGCGAGGTGACGGTCCTTCCTCTCCTCCGACGAGGGGGAGATGGAAAAGCCGAAGCAAGAGGTGGCGGCGGCGGCGGCGGCGACGACGACGACGACGACGGAAAGCACGGCCTGCGCGAGTTCCTCCGCGACCAGGACGTCCTCGTCCTGGCCGCCCCGCTCACGCCGGAGACGCGCGAGCTGATCGGCGGGGCCGAGCTGGCGGCGCTGCCCCGGGGCGCCGTCGTGCTCAACGTCGCGCGCGGGCCGCTGCTGGACGAGCGCGCCCTGGTCGAGCGCCTCAGGAGCGGGCACCTGGCCGGGGCGGCCATCGACGTGGCCGACCAGGAGCCCCTGGACGCGGCGAGTCCCCTCTGGGACGTGCCGAATCTCGTCATCACGCCCCACGTATCTGCTTTCCACAGCAAGGTAATTAATTAAGCGATGCTTTTCTTCTTTCTTTTGTTTGTTGAACAAGAAACAAGGGAGAAAACTCCAAAAGAATTGAATCAAGTAATATCCGTCAAGTAATATCTCCGTCAGATGCTAACCCCACGCGAAACCAGTACAACCAAAACATGCTCGCCATCTTTGAACACAACTTGCGAGCTCACCTCTGGCACAGGCCGGTAACGGAAATGAGGAATGTGGTTCAGCTGCCAGTGCCATCCGAGCCGTCGCCGCTAGGCTCGAAATCAAACGCGGCCCCGAAACGACCAGCCAAGACCGCGTATGCTGTCAAAGAGAGCAGCAGCAAAAACTAGAGCAGCGGTGGCGGCAAGCTGATTATTAGTTATGGCATCATGACGGGACACGTACCCTGAAAAGATTGGAATTTGGCGGAGTCAGTGGGAAGCGCTGACCTAAAAGACAGACACCAAAGATGTTGCAGCTCAGCCGCCATCTTTCTTTCCCTCTTCTCGATTTTGGGGGAAGGGCGTGGGCTTCTCGAACGAGTATTCGAACGCTCCGTTGGGACGACAGGGATCGATAAAGAGGAGCGAGACAATTCGCCATGAGGTTGTTCCGTACACAGAAATTACAGAATAAGCAGCCATCATTTTTGTGTCCCTAAATAGCAATTGCTTGCGAGATAGGTAAATGCCTAGTTGGGGAGTGTAGCCAGCCTAGGTAGGTAATCAAGGTATTTCACGGATGGAAACGAATGCTCGCCCAACAACTGCGGCCGCAGCCCGCAAGAAGCAAAAGCTTTATCGGCCGTGTGCCGCTAATATATCGGAAAGAGGGTGAAGATGGACAACCCGGGCGAAAAGTCCGAGATGAAATTGTGATCGTTCCTTGACTCGAGCTGGAAGCAGGCCGCATCCTCGCAGCCCAGCGCTCCATTGCGGCGACTTTGCATGAGCCTAAGACGAGGTCATTCCGGATAGGGCCATCAGCGAGTTTCTGACTGAGCCCACCCATTAGTTGTATCATTCTCAGCAAGCTGAAATTCCCAAAGCGGCAAGATGAAGCCGGCAAGACAGATACATTCGCAATCAGCTTCGCATGGGTGAGACCATTTCGGCGAAAAAAAAAGGAGGGGGGGGGGGGGAGGGGGGGCATACTACTACACTACACTAGCCTTACGGCAGGCGCTGATTGGGACAGAAAACGACAGCTGACATGACGAGAAGAAGGTGCAAGATTTACCGAAATCGATCCTCAGCCCCGGGTGGCCGAGGCGTCATTTGGCCCTCAAAATATTCAATCTTTGGTATGTCTCCGTGTACACAAACTACAAGTACACAAAAATGCAATCCGCATCTGGTGATCCGTACTGTGCGACTGTTTGAGCGCCTGCATGTTTTGGCTCGTCGTAGCATAGTCGGACAGCGTGGTCCAGGATTGCAAGAAACAAGGCAGGATTCCATGATTGTTCCAAGCCCGAGTTTACACGCAGTACGCAGCACAAAGCGTTTGCGACCTCGAATCTTGCAATTGGCCAATCAGGATCGCCGGAGGTGGGCGGTTCGCACTGGAATCTCGCCTTTGTGCCCCTGGAAGATGGAGCCGCCATCTCTCATTCTCGAAACCCCTCCACCATGTCGAGAATGCGATCACCCCATCTCTGTTTCGGAGACAAGAAGCCCCCCTCAGCTATTTCTCAGCCCTAGACGGGCAATTGCGATAGGAAGAAGGAAGCAGCCATACACTTGCCGGTCGAGATTTGACAGCTGAACTTGGAACGAATATCCGGAAAACACGTGGATAATTAAACTACGAAGTCACTAATTGGTGGTAGTTCCCTCAAGGTTCATCCAGCTGAGGTTACTGCTTGCAACCACTTCGAGACATTCATGCGCCAGCGCGCAATCGGCCTGTCTAGCTCTCCTTTCTGGAAAGCCATTCGCAAGCCAATCGTCGTCCTGCACGCGAGCCCACACACACACACATGCACACACAGAGACTCAATAAGGATGACTTTTACGGAAGTAATTAGTGCATGTATGTATGTACCTCCGTACGGGGTACATACAATGCGGCACGCAGCACTCCGTCATGGACTCTAGTCTCTCTCTCTCTCTCCCCCCCCCCCCCCTTTGCTCTGTCCTTAAGTGCGCAGAATGTTGTACGGGGCTGCAAGGGCCCGAAGGCGTGCATTGTTGGGCCCCTGTCGCGACAATCGAGCGGCATGACGGATATCGAGCGGCTGACTGGAGGATCGATGGCTGGGGACTGGGCCGCCGTCATGCCTCGCTCATCTCACCCAGGGCCCGGGGCCGGGGGTGTCCCTGGCAACCACTTGCAACCATGCGGGCCGGGCGCGGGCGATCGAGGAGATGGTGCAGTCGATCAATCGGGGCGGCTGCATCCAACCCGAGGTCCTACACTATTCCCCTCAGGCCTCTGGACCTCGTCCTGCCAGCGGCTCGATTGGCTCACAAAGAATTGAAAGAGGTCACCTCCGAATAACTAGTGTATGGAACTTGCCGTGGTCGTCCCTAGAAATGGCGCTGTTTCTGATTGACAACGCGGGGGAGGGAGAGCACTTGGCGCCTGCCAGGGCATTCACTGTGCCGCGCAAGTGCGCAGCAAAAGTGTTCATACCTACGGATCCGTACCTGCAGTATGTTACTCCGTACTGTTCAATCCTCGCAGGGTGCGAATCGGCATGGCCGCACGCGGCCGGGCGCTGCAAGGCACGGCCACCCCCCATGTTCCTTTTCTCTCTCTCTGGTGTGCTAGTGTTTGTATCGCTTGGCGGCCCCCGAACCCTGCTGGGCGTGTAGAGCCCTGGTTCAACCGAGGGGGATCGGAGGGCTTTGGATGGGGGGAAATAATGCTCGTCATGACAAATCCCGGGGGAAGTGGGGGGCACCATCAGTGCCCACCACGCGACTTCTCGCGATGGTTAGTGTAGGTTTCGAGATTTCTTTGAAAAGTTGCGCCAAACCCACCCACTCGGCCATGTCTGCTGCGTCATAGTGTCCCACCACGTCTCTGGACAAGTCGACCCCATCAATTGCGGCACAGCACTGAGTTGGGTGAATTCCTTCCCTGTCTTCGTCGACGACGCCGCAACCAACCTACACTACCGAACCCTGGCTGGGTCTTTTTTTGTGTGTGGGGGGAGGGGGTGGCGCCACCAATTCGAAACGCTCTACCTCTGCGACCTCTGCTGCCGGTCGCTTGCGTGGCTTAAGCGCCGACCACTCAACTGGGCGAGCCGTCTCTGTGACGGCGCTACACCACGGCGCTCCCGAGTGCCTTGTTGACATTCCCATTGGCCGAGACGCGGCAGTTTCAGCCGGAAAAAAAGGGCTGCCACGTTGGACGCTGCCCTTGTTCCTTCCCGCCACCAGGTTCGCGTTCGGGTACTGCCGCCGTTTTGCAGTTCGCTCAAGGCAGCGACACGCCTTGCCGTCCCACTTTATAATAAGACAAAGTTGCTGCGCCTTCCAGGAAGGAACTGGGCCCGCTGAGGCGCGCCGAGCCCAGGTAAACCGTTCGACATGGATCCCAACACGACTCTCTATACCTTCATGCTGTGAGTTCCTTTTAGAAAGCTTGATCTCGCTCCCTTTCTCTATCTCTATCTCCCTCTCTCCCTCTCTCTCTCTCTCATCCCTTCTCTTGGTTCCCCCGGCCGCACGTTCGTTGCTCAATCTGGGTCCTGCGTTCGTTGTCTCCATATCTGTTTCTTGTTTTTCTGGCTGTTGTATTCGGTCACTCTTTGTCTCTCTCAAAAGCAAGCATACACCAGTCAACTGTCACTCTCTTGCTCGCGTGTAAAAATTAATTGTACGTTTCCCTCGCGGTCACATGCCGTCTCCCTGGAATCTTAAACATTTTGAGTCGGCTGCTCGAACTGTCGAGAGGTTGCTCTCATCGGATCCCCTTTCGTATCTCGATGGCACTGTTATGTCTCATTGCTCCCTCGTTCGGAGACACTAACGCATTTCAGGCGAACACCCCCTTCGGTTAAAACCGTCAACTTGATTGGATCCTGGGACAACTTCACTAGGGGCTATACAATGGAACGCGACAGCCGACGAGACCGCGGCCAATGGAAAGGTTGCTATTCCTTCAAGGACATCACTTGCGAAGGTGACGCCGGCAGCGTCCCAAAGCGGAACGGAGGGCTCAAGATGGGCCACACATACTATTATTACGTGAGTCTCGCAGTCTCGCTCGTTCACTCTCACAAGACAAACGCAACAAACCAAATTCATCGCTGACTGAGACACACAGTATGAACTGGACGGAGCCTGCGAGACACACGATCCATCGCAGCCATCAACAAATACCTGCCCATATCTTCCTGGCCAGACCGTCAACACGCTCTACATCCCCGTCGAACAATCAGGCCGGAAGCGGAGCGCGTCCATGACCTCGCTGAACGAGGCCGACTTCAAGACGATGGACCCGACGAGCAAGTTCGTAACCCCGCGGCCAGCGCCGACGCCTCTGGACCCGGTCCGCCGGCTGGGGTCTGCGCCCCTCTGGATGCAGCAGCAAAGACGCCCGTCCAGGTCACCTTCACCAAGCTCGCGCTGGCACTTCTCGGCAGCTCGGAAGCTCTTCAGCCGCAAGCCGAGCTCATCCTCGCTTAGGGATGTCATCACTCAGGCTCCGCAGGCCGAAGACGAGAGGAGCCTCAGGTCGGAGGGGAACCGGTCAAGGGACATGTCACCAGAGTCGCTGCGCAGATTTCTGGTGGACGACGCCGCTCCCGCGGAGGCCGAACACGAGGACAACAGCCGGCCGGCGATCGACATCCCGGAGGACATTGCCGAAGAGAACGAGGACGACGACAACTTTGCCACCTCGGCCGTCTCGGAAACCATGCCGTTCACCGGCCTATCACCTCCCCCGCCGCGGTCTGTCTCCCCTGCGGGGTCCAACATCTCAACTCTGAACAAGAAAAAGGAGGAGGCTGTGCCGCCCGGACCCCAGAACTCGCACACGGCAGTTCCATCCGCGCCAACACGCCAGCCACCGCTCCTGCCGACCATCTCGACCGCCCGAGCCTACGTGCCCCACCCCGGCGAGTTCCCTCTCTCGGCCTTCGCCTGCCAGCCCTTCCCGGACTCCCCCGACTCCGGCTCCCCGCCCGGCTTCTGCCTCTCCGAAGCGGAAGAGGAGGATGAGGACGACCTCGACGTGGACATGGACATGGACATGACCGAGAAAGGCCGCGACGGCGCCCTCGCCTCCTCTACTGCTGGCCCTGTTGGTCATCCCAAGAGCCCCCTTGTCGCGCGAAACATCGCCGCCACCCTGTCGACGTACTCGCTCCCGCGCACGGCGGGCACGGATGCGGGCAAGCTGGTCGCAGCGGTCGGTGGTACCGGCGGCACCGGCACCGGCACCGGCACCAGCGATGCCACCACCACCACCGCCAATATCCCACCCGTCTCCTCGAACGACGAACGGTTGGCATCGTCTACTGCTGCCGACGCGGTATCTGGCCCCCTGCTGCTTACGAGCCCAATCCCGGATGCCGGGCTGGAGGATCTGGTCACCGAGCTGGGCTGGATGGTGGAGACTATTGGGCGGTTTTGACCAACCCTAGTTTCCAGCTCCATCCTTTTCACCTTTTTTTTTCTTGTTTTCTATTCACCCTGGATCTGGCTTCTCTATTTTCTTGGAGTTCATGCAAGCGGGATACAGGACTGCTTACAAAAATTAGATTCCACTGGCCTTGCTGGGTTAGGCGTTTTTTTGGTTATTGCATACATTGAGCGAGGGGCCTAGGGCGCGGATTTGGATAGATACCTTGGCCTTTTCGATTGTATCATATGTTATACTCTGGTGGCTTACATTAGCGGGGAAGGAATGGGCCGGGGCTGATTTGCTTTGGGGACCATGTGGGAGGAGGGAGGATCATGTATTTTGGATTGGGAAAACCGGCTCGGCTCTGGCCAAGATGACCTGGTGGGAAAGGGGTGATAACGGTGGAGGATAACTAATGAGAATGAAGGGATGAGTGTCATGGGTGAATGTGATGGTTGCTTCGGTGATGATTGCCCCGCAACCGGGTGGTTGGAAGACAACAAGAGAAAGGACGAGGGGATGTTCAATGCGCTGGATCTCCGGACACAGAGTGTCCGTCGATAGAGCCTGCTCGAATCGAACTCTTGACGCCCCGATGGGCCGTCTTTGCCCGATTTTCCAACTTTTTTTTTTTTTCCTTTCTTTCTGCTTCCTCCACCCTTCTTGTTCTCTATGTGATGCACTGCCCCACCGCCATCGTTTTTATCGAGCAACAATGCGCTTACCCAAACCTCATCCCGAGCTCGGCCTCTGCCGGGGACATTCACAATGCCCCCCGTCTAGCTCGAACATCCCGAGAAGGAGTCTCTCTAGGAATGTCGTCATCATCGTCATCATCCGACCCCCAAAATCGCCTCGAATGTTGCTTCCCATCTTAGAAGAAAGAAAAAAATGCCCCTTGTCATGACTCGTCGCACCATCTCTTTTTTTCTCTTCTTCTTCTTCTTCTTCTTCTTACCTTTGTTTTCCTGCTAAACCCCACCGTCCCATCTTCGTCGTCCGACATCAGTATGATCTATCTATCCAGCCCCGAACCATGTTACTACTACCTTATCTCTTCTTGCCAAGAGTGGGAAAGAGAACTTCCCGAAAACCTTTTGGCGAAGTGTACATTAGCATCAAAGTCGAGTCGGGGTGCAGATAGATCGATCTGGACGAGGAGGCACGAACACAGCCACGAGAACTGCACTAACACTACGGACTATAACTACTCGGACTAAATAGAAACCTGAAACGGCGCGATCGCGACTGTGCCGCACCCTCGCGTTCGTCTCGTCCGCCTCGTCCGCCTCGTCCCAGGCTGTCTTTGTTCTTCGAACCTGGTGCCTCGAAAGTCCGCGTGGGGGCCTGGGAAGATGGTGTCGGAGTCCATGATGACGAGCGTTAGTGGCACTGAGCTAGCTGGGCTTGTTTTGTTTACTTATTAGCCCCCTTTCGTTCTTCGCATATTCCATGAGTGAGACCGAGGCCGCTGCACCCCGGATAAAGGTACGGAGTGCGGAATACAATTCACTCAAAGGGCGATTTCTGTGGGAAAAGCGGCTCATCGCCCAGTTCCCGTCCTCAATTTCGTCCATTCGCCTTGTTTTGTGTTTCATTGGAATGTGCACTGACATGTTATATAGGAGCCTGCGATGCGAGTGTAATATACACAGAATCAAGATTCTTCGCGGATTATACAAGTACAGCCCAATCTACATCACCGCTCACAAAGTTACACGTTCGCCTTTCGAAACCTCTCGACCAGCGGGCCGCCCATCAGGCCGTGCTCGTAAGCCAGGTGCCAGAACCGGTGGCGCCAGAACCTCTTGCCCTCGCTGCCGCCGTGGTGACCGGCGGCCTCCTCGGCCTTGCCGATCTTGCGCGCGGCCTCGACAACGCGCATCGCGGCCTCCATGTCGCCGGCCTCGACCAGCGGCCGCAGCAGTTCGTACAGGGTGCCGAAGGTAATGGTGCCCTCGCCGACGAAATGGCGGTCGAAGATGTCGAGGGCGCGGCGCACCTCGCCGGCCTGGCAGTACCCCTTGATGACGCGGTCCCAGAAGACGCGGTCGATGCCCTTGTTGTCGTGCAGCCGGCGGTTCTCGATGAGGGCCGTCACGGCGGCCGCGTCGGGCGGGTCGCGCGAGAAGTAGTGCTCGGCCAGCATGGTGTAGATGTGCGAGGTCAGCTCGAGGCCGCGGCGCCAGATGTGGGCGAGCACGGCCTTGACGGGCTCCTCGGCGCGGTCGCCCTCGCGGAGGAGGAGGTAGAGGATCTTGGCGTAGGTCTGCATGTTGATCTCGACGCCGGAGGACTTCATGGCGGCCAGGATGCGCTCGACGAGGGAGATGACCTGGGCGGGCGGGAGGTCGGCGATGTTGCTGAGGGTGCTCTCGAGCAGGACGGTGAAGGTGGCGACGTCGGCGTGTACGTTGGCGTCGCGCATGGTGGCGAAGACCTCGTCGATGCCCTTCATGTCGCCGCGGCGGACGAGCGGGCGGAGCAGGATGTTGAAGGTGTAGATGTCCGGGTTGATACCCCGCTTGGAGGCCCAGGCGAGCACCCTGGTGGCGTCGGCTTCGCGGTCGAGGCGCAGGAGGCCCGAGACGGCGGCGTTGACGGCCTCGACGGCGGGCTTGACGGCGATGGTGGCGTAGCGGGGATCGTCGCGCGCGTCCCAGTACTTGGCCATCTCGTCGAGGGCGCGGAGGCCGGCCTGGGGCTCGCGGCAGGCGAAGAGGCCGTGGATGCGAGCCGTCCAGATGGCCGCGTCCAGCGGCAGCCCCGAGGCCAGCAGCTTGTCCCAGACGGTCTTGATGCCGCGGGCGTTGTTGGCCTTGGCGCAGCCGTTGAGCATGGCTGTCCAGGTCTTGGTGGTGGCCTTGATGCCGATGCGCTCCATGCTGTTCCAGACCTCGATGGCCTGCTGGGGCCGCCGCATCATGGTGTAGGCCAGGATGAAGTAGTCGAACAGGTCGGGCCACTGCACCAGTTCACTGATGCGGGCGGCATCGGGGACGGGAGCATCGCCCCAGAGCTCCAGCCAGGCCTTCTTGACCATCTCAAGGTCCCTGCTTTTGACGGCGTTTCCCAGCTGCCGATGGATACTATTCTTCCGTTGGCTGAAGGTCTGTCCGGAAATGGGCCTGAGAAACGCCTTGACCTCGTCCTTTCCCCCTTTTTTGGGCCACACAAATCGGGGCAGATCTGGGAAGGTGTCGAATATGGGCTTGAAGTCCTCCAGGCGGGGCGGCCGCGTCCGGAATATCAATCTCTTCATCATCTGCAGAAAGGGAGCGGCGTCCCCGCTGGTGGCGCGGGCAGGATTGAACGTGTCTGTGAGCAGCTTGTAGGTTGCAAACGCCGCGAAGGTCGGCCGCAGCAGCGACGGGACAAGGTACTGGGGAAACATGGCTCCAAATGCCTTCTGGAGCGTGGTCCGTTGCTGGGGTTGTGTTCCCGCACGCTCCGACTTTGGCTTGCCCTCTCCCTCTTCGGGGGCATTGTCCGGCGAACCTTCCTTCACAGCAACGCTCTGCGCGCAGAACGCCCGCCAAGCCCCAAGCAGGTCGCGTAGGAGAGCGTCTCGCCGCGCCATGGCAGTCTCGTAGTCCTTAAGAGAGGCGTACGCGTCGGGGACCGTGTCTTGTCGGTATATGTGCTGAACCAGCCAGAGCACAAGAGTAGCCCAGGCGGAGGGCCTCAGGACGTCGAGCTCAATCATGATCTCGGTGATGCGGGTGACGCTCGGCAGCTCGTTTGACTCGAAGTCTCGTGGCTTCTCCAGGGCAAGCCTATTCAGGAGAACGGCGGCAATCTGGTTCTTGACAATCTGCGGGACGCCCGAGCCCTCCTTGGTTATCTGAGGATGCACGACCTCCTCAAAATATGCGTATGCTTGGGCGAGCGTGGCGCCCTCTCGCTCCATCATTGTCTGAATCCGGGCTACGTCCTTGACGAGCTCGATGCTCGCCGTTCCGCCAGCCGAGACTCCGGGCGTAGCAGGCATTTGAGTTTGGTTCTGGACGATGCTCTGAAACATGGCGACCGAGGAGGAGCGGCGGGAGCCGATGAGATGCAGGGGGGCAGAAGGGACCGGGGAGGCCGGGGGAGTACCGTCCTCCTTTTGCGGTTGCATGTCGGCATGGCCATCCTCGACGGCGGCGGCGGCGCTGCTGAGACTCGAGATGCCGCGGCGCATTCGGGCACGGGACGTAACGAGCTGCCTGAGCTGGCATCGGAGGCAGACATTGCCTACGGCGCCCAGTTCGCGCACGGCCGTGGTCGTGGTCGTGGCCATGGTCGTGGTCGTGGTCGTGGTCGTGGTCGTGGTCGTGGTCGTGGTCGCGGTCGCGGTCTCGTCGGAGCAAAGTCCCAGAAATCGGGTTACGGGGAATATTGCACTCCTACAACGCCATCCCGCACCACGTGGATGAAGATGGGTAACGGGACGCGGAAGCCGTTGAGCTGGCAGGGGCGATTGCAGCACAGGTGTTGTGGTGCCGTGCCCTGTCAGTTCCCGTTTCGGCTCGAAGTTACGGGTCGTCAATCTCAAAATTCGTTCCGAGTTCGAGTTCGTCAATTCAGCAATCGCGTTGAAACTTTGCGCCTACAGCGGAAACGGCAAGCGCGTGCCCCACCTGTAATCCGTAGTCCGTAGTCCGTACGGATCCGTACTTGCTGTGCAACTTGACAGGGGTCTCGAGGTGCTTGCCGTGGGGCCTCACCGCTCGTGTACGTCCGGGCTCGGGCAGCGGGGCGAGGCGTCCTGGGTCCTCCTCCGTCACTCAGAACTCGGCGTCAAAGGCACCATACCCCGAGACTGCCTTCTCCATTGTTTCGCGACTTCTTACCTCGGATTATTACACTGCATTGTACTGTACACTACAGGTTGTGCGCCCGAAGTTGCGACCCATACCCGTACCTACCTTCCTACTACATAAGGTAGGTGTGTTGCTCTTAGGCATAAAAGAATTGCCTGCCTAGGCACTTAGCAGTACGGAATACGGAATACGGAATACGGAGTACTGTGCGCTAAGACCGCAGCGGGTTCTGGGCCCAAACCTTCCTCCCAAGTAAATCATTAGCGAGGCCACAAACACAATGACGAGCCTAGTTCCGCGTCCGCCTTACACTGATGAGGAGCTCCGGAAGCTCTACCCGGAGGGCCTGGAGCTGCAATTGGTGCAGATCCTGATGCGGCACGGCGAGCGCACTCCCGTCTCGGCTCGCTTCCAGAACGCCGGCCTGAAGCCCTGGTGGCCCTACTGCGCCAGTGCGCGCCAGATGCGCTCCGTTGTCCTCGCCGCTTCCAACGCCACCACCGGCAACCACGCTTTCGACACCTTGGAATGGAAACGCCGGCTCGAGACCTTCGGGGACGACGACGGACCCGTCCTCGCCCACGGCCCCAACGGCGAGCGCGATGACATCTGTGACATGGGCAGCCTGACCGATCTAGGCCGCCAGAGCACGTACAACCTCGGCCTCCGCCTGCGCAAACACTATGTCGACCGCCTCGGCTTCCTGCCGCCCACCATCAGCTCTGCCGACTTCCTCTACCTGCGCTCCACCCCGGTCCCCCGCGCGCTCGAGTCCCTCCAACAGACCTTCTCGGCCCTGTACCCGCCGTCCGCCCGCGAGCCCGGCCCGGACGGCAAGTTCCCCACCCCCACCATCCTCACCCGCGTGCCGGGGGACGAGACGCTCTACCCCAACGACGGTAACTGTCGCCGGTTCGCCGCCCTGTCGCGGGCGTTCGCCCAGCGCGCTGCCGACAGGTGGAACAACACGCCCGACATGGAGTATCTCCAAAAGATCTACGGCAAGTGGATGCCCCCGGGCTCCAAGGTCGCCGTGGACTCGCGACCCCGCCTGTCGGGCATTATGGACACGGTCAACGCCACGCTCGCCCACGGACCCGAGACGAGGCTGCCCGACGAGTTCTACGACGAGAAGGCGCGGGCAATCATGGAGAAGATCGGCGTGGACGAGTGGTTCGCCGGATACAAGGAGTCGAGGGAGTATCGCATGCTGGGGATCGGCGGCCTGATGGCCGACATTGTCGGCCGCATGGTCGGGACCGTCGAGCAACAGCAGCGGCCGGGCGGCGGCCGCATCCGCTTCGGCCTGAGCGGGTGCCACGACACGACGCTCGCGGGCGTGCTGGCGAGCCTGGGCGCGTACAACACGGACCGCTGGCCGCCGTTCACGAGCCACATCGCAATCGAGCTCTTCAGGGAGTCCAAGCCCGCATCAGCCCCGCCTAGCGAGCCGGCCAAGGGCAGCTGGTGGGCGTCGATCCTCGGGTCGCCGCGCGCGCCGGCTAGCATCGGGCGTAGGCCGACGACGGAGCTGACGGCCGCCGAGAGGGAGAAGCTGAACGGTTACTATGTTCGGATACGTTACAATGACGAGCCCGTCACAGTCCCGGCCTGCAAGCTGCCCGGGAATCATCTCGCGGGAGACGAGTCATTCTGCACCTTGGTAAGTGTGGAAAGAAAGAAAGAAAGAAAGAAAGAAAGAAAGAAAGAAAGAAAGAAAGAAAGAAAGAAAGAAAGAAAAAAGGTGGTTATGAGAGGCAATAGCTGACCAATACAATAATAGGCCGCGTTTAAATCCGTTGTCGACAAGTTCACCCCAAAGAATTGGAAAGAGCAGTGTCGCATGAATAGGGACCAGCCGGCTCTGCCGACAGGGGAGCCCGAGTGGGCGGGCTATTAAGCGAGACGGTCTGGAGCATAACTAACTATTCCGGGGACGTGCCGCTAGTATCGTCGATGATCATCATTAGCCAGGAGTCGGTATAAAAGGGAAGGGCGTTTGATACACGGTAAAAATGGTCAGACCTTGGCTACCTCGTCCTTTTGGACAGGTTGGAAAATGATAGCTCAGCGGACAGCGCGTTGATTAGTTTTTTACCTCAATGATACCGTGATACTATACTGGGTGAAGCAGAATAATAATTGAAGAAACCAGATGACGCGGTAACGAGACATTTCACGCTCAATCATCACTCAGTCAACCGTCCACTTGGAGATTCGATGGGCCGCTCTCGTAACCGATTGAATGATGTTTCTCGTAAACACTCTCGACGGCCATTGGATCAAGTCATTGACGCGCCGACATTGACCTTCGCCATCATCTCACCCAGCTCCGCGAGCCTCTTCTCCTCCGCCTTCTCCGCCTTGGCCCGCCTCTTCCTCGCCCGTCTCACTTCCAACTCCACTCCCGCCATCTCAGCACTGAGCGTCGCCAGCCGGGGGATGATCTCCTCCACTGCTTTGATAGAGTGGCTCTGGGCTTGCCGGAGGGGCAGAGGGGTGAGGATGCCGAACCAGCGGAGGGGGTCGGTAGGTTTTGGTTTGGGCTTTTTCTTCGTCCCCTCGTGGCCCTCCTCCTCCGGCGTAGTAGTGGTAGTAGTGGCGGTAGCAGTGGCGGTAATGGTAGAGCCACCTCCCCCCCAACGCTTCTCGTATTTGTCTCCCTCTCCGTCACCGTCACCGTCACCGTCACCGTCACCGTCAGCTTCACCTTTGCCTGCTTCCTTTTCCACCAAGCCAGATGCGCCCTTCCCATTTGGCCCGGATTCTTCTTGCCCCGGCCGTTTAACCGTGCTCTCCGAATCCTCTCGCTCACCCCCTGGCGGTGGGTACACCTCGACACTAAACACAGGCCCGGTCCAGCCACCGCCCTTTTCTCCCCCTCCTTCTTCTTCCCTCCCACCCTCGCCCTCCCCACCGCTCGCACCGTTCACCGCCCTCGCCCCCTCTTCCCCTCCGAGCCCCGCCGTCGCGGCCGCCTCCGCCCTCTCGGCCCCGTTCGCACTCCCGTTCGTCACGGCTCTGTTGTCCTCAAGATCGAGATCTCCAGAACTCCTCCCTTCTTCCCCTCCTCCCGCACCGCCACCGCTGCCCCGCGCCCGCGCTTGGGTCTGCGCCGGCACCGGCACCGGCACCGGCACCGGCATCCGCACCCGCACCCGCCGCACGGCCTGCATGCGCTCGTCGTAGTAGTCGCGGCCGTAGTAGCGCACGCCGCGCTCGGCGGCGAAGTTGGCGCGCGCCAGGTCGCGGAACACGGCCGCCTGCAGGTCGCCGAGGCGCGTCCGGAGGGCGGCGTACTCGTCCAGCAGGGCGAGGTAGCGCGCCAGGAGGGCGTCGATCCTCTGGGACTCGGCCTCCGTCGCCGGCTCCGGCCCTGCTTGTGCCCGTGCCCGTGCCCGTGTCTGTGTCTGTGTCTGTGCTGGCTCTTGTGCTTGTTCCTTTGCTCCCCGTCCTGTGTCTGGTTCGGTGGATGGCGGGGCTGCTTCTGGGTGAGAGTCGGTGTTGGAAGCCATAATGTTCAGAACAGTATTGTTGTTTTTCTTTTTTTCTCTCTCTCTCTTTTTTCCTTCCTTCTTTTTTTCAGTGGAGATGAATTCGGTATAGTATATGGAGTAGTTGAGGGTGTTTCGATGTTTCTGGTTGTGAGTGAGCTACTGTGTTTTCGTAGTGTACGTACTGTATGTACTGTACGTACATGATCGGTAGTTGCCGGTTGTGAGATTGATTGCCGGTTGGTTTGTCGGCCCATGGTGATTGGTCAGCTATCCTGCAGAAGACCCATTTTCACAAATATCGGAGTTGCGTGGTGATACCCCAGTATTCTTCGACCTCTACGGAGTAAATCCGCATGACTACCATATTGGAATTCGCAGTGCACAGTCCAGTACGGAGTACGGACGTACACATGAGCACACCTGAACCAGGGTACAACAGTACCCAGTGTAGTACCCCTGCCACTGATGAAATCCGTGATGCTACCAACACAGCATCAACCAAGACGGGCAGACGTCTACGGCACAATCCAGGAGAGTAATCGGACCTCATTCGAAAAGCCCCGAAAGATAGACCATGCGCGGGGTGCCGAACAACAACCACTGCCAGATATCCCAGACCCACGGACAGCAATCAGCCGGATGCTGGCCCCGGAAGCCATCAATCCCTTGACCGCCGGGCAAGAGCATGAGAGATGAGGAGCAAACGCCAACAAAAACGAAAGCTTCGATAGCTTTCGCGGCGATGCCCCACTTGCGCGGGCTTGGCTCAGAGGACCCTTGCCAAGCCGCAACCTTTCCACAGAGGGCGCTTGCTATCCGTTTCTCTGCCTGGGTTCGCTTCGTGCTCCATCGATTCGCTAACGTTAGTGTTCACCACAAAAAGAGGAGTGGCCCATCCTTTCCCTGTTTGTCGCAAGCCCTTGGAGATTGGAGCACGGGCGCCCCGCGTTCCTCATGCAAGACCTTGCTGTCGCTGCAATGCGACCGAGCGGGAATTTCCACGGGGAGAGAAAGAGAGAGACTTCGTCTTGCAATCGGACTTCCAGCCGCCGGTAGGCAAGCGTTTTCGCCCTTTTGTCCCATTCAATCGGAAGAGCCATACCGTAGAATTAACACCAACCGGCGCAATTTGGCCGACCCCGAGCCGCATGCATACATGCGGTGCATGTATTTTGAGTACTATAGAGCATTGCCGTACTCGCCAAAGCTTTACTTGCTTGTACGGCATTTGTGCCGCTGGTGTTGTATCGAGGCGGAAACGGACGTGGCCTACCTTGGTCGACTGTGGATCGTGCCATGATAGGGCGCTGCAGCTGTCGCACCGCATTTGACCAGTCTTGCGTCTTCCAGAAGCCAACCAATGCACCTTGCCAGCTGCAGCCGTGGGCCGCTCACCCTCTGTCAGTGCGCCAGGAAGCCCGCCCGGACCGTGGGCTGAAAAAGAAACACACTGCTTGCATGAAACTCTACACGAGCGTGGTGTTAAAGTTTATGCGTTTTATGGCGTCTTTCTCCATTGCCGAAACTTGCACTCCCGTTTCAACTCGGCCTCGTCTTGCAGTTGAGGTCACGGCCGGGACTCGATGTTAGCTCAAACCGGCTAGCGCAGCCGAACCCTTCCCGGCTGTCTGCCACCTGGCTGCTGGGATTCAACATCATCCTTATCACCAGTCCGGGTCAATTGTGACGAGCATCAAGCGGAAGGCCCAACCGAATCTGGGAAGCCTGCTTGGCCCCAGCGCGCAGGACCCCCAGCCAGAGCCACTGACCGCTCGCCTGGACATTCTTCCTCAGCGCCTAGTTTCTCTCCAAGCTCCCCCCGTTAATCTTACGAGGGCGCGGCTTGCACTGTCGCAACAAAACCACCAGCTCCCTTTAATTCGCAACCGGACCCATCTCCTCCTCCTCCTCCCCCCCCCCCCCCAAAATTCAATTGTTGTCCAGCTGCTCCCTGCCTGCTCTTGACGATCCATTCTTGCTTTATTCGTCTGAATCGACCCCGGCGCTCCCTTGTCTGTTGCAGAAACACGCCGTCCCCTCGACTCGAAACAGCCCATCGCTTCCATTCGTCACCGTCGGCTCCCGCTGCTTGCCCAACGTTGAAACCGCCACCGAACCTCTGCTTCCTAATTCCTGTTTCCTGCTTCCTGCTTCCCCATCCCTTCCTCGCCTCTGGACTCCACTCCGCTCTGCGGACCTTTGAAATCGCCAGCGGTCTGCAGAGTGCGCTGAGGGGAAGACGAGGTTGGATGCAAGGCTTCGCTTGAGGCGGTAGACGAGCCAAAGTACTCATTTAAAGAATCCTGCTCCTGCACGGGAGCCCCCCAGACCCGAAAATGGTACTCGGAACCATCAAGTACGTCCGTTCCAACCCCTTACACGGCAGTTGAAGCGGCCCAAGAGCGAGCCATGACGTTTGTTGGGGACCTCGTCCAAGGATGCCATCTCGCATCCGTGTTACGCGGGAGATACCGTTCGAATGAGATGCGCTCCTGTCGCCCCGATTGCCGCGAATCATCAGCTGCTCCGAGATGATGATTCGAGCCTGTCGCTGACCGAGTAACCGCAATAATCTCTAGGTGCGTGGTTGTCGGTGACGGTGCCGTCGGCAAGACATGTCTCCTCATCAGTTACACGACAAACAAATTTCCTTCGGAATACGTCCCCACGGTCTTCGACAACTATGCTGTCACGGTCATGTACGCCGCGCCCCGGGCACCATGCCGCATCTAGACGCGTGCGATGCATCGCTAAACAGTCGCATCTAGGATCGGTGACGAGCCCTACACGTTGGGATTGTTCGATACCGCCGGACAGGAGGATTACGACCGCCTACGCCCGCTCTCGTACCCCCAGACCGACGTCTTCCTCGTCTGCTTTAGCGTCACGTCTCCTGCTTCGTTCGAAAACGTCCGCGAGAAGTGGTTCCCCGAGGTACACCACCATTGCCCCGGCGTGCCGTGCCTCATTGTCGGCACCCAGGTGGATCTGCGGGATGACCCACAGGTGGTGCAGAAGCTGGCCAAGCAGAAGATGGCCCCGGTAAGGAAGGAGGACGGCGAGCGGATGGCAAGGGAGCTGGGCGCAGTCAAGTACGTTGAGTGCAGCGCGCTCACGCAGTACAAACTCAAAGATGTCTTTGATGAGGTGGGTATCGGCACTCATGGACGGTTCGCGTGACAGCGATGGATGAAGAACAAGTGCAGACTAACCAACCATTTCTTCCTAGGCCATTGTTGCTGCGTTGGAGCCTCCCCCGCCCAAGAATAGCAAGGGCAACAAACACAGATGCCAGATTCTCTAACCTGGCTTCGACCATGTGGTATAATAGTTGTCAAACCGGATCCTTTTTTATTTTTTTACTTTGCCTGGGAATTGGCTCGTTAGGATAGAAGGGCCCGGACAGCTATATACTCAGGTCACTTCGGCCAGCCTTCGAACCTTGCGGCTTGAATGTCGCCTAGGCCGAGCGCGCAGCAATTGGACAACAATCACCCGATACCCGCTGGATGGGAGGGAAAGGAGTACGGCTAGAATCCGAGCAATCCCCAGGTGCTACGTTTCTTCGAGATCTGTCAGTTCCCGTCAGCGAAGCAGCAGCAATTCATTGGACACGAGGGCTAGATTGCTCACTGACCAGCGAAAATGGGGGTTGGGTTGGGATTGATCAATGTTCAATGTTTCTCCCTCTAGAGAAAAAGAAAAAAAAACATCAACCCCAGCTCATTCGGCTTCTGGGTATCTTTTTCTCCCCATCCTGGCAGCCCACCTTTTTTTTTTTTTTTTTTTATTTGTTTTTTTCCCTCTTGTCGATGGGGCGGGCAAGTTATCAGCCGAGGCAGGAAGCTTTCCATTTTGATAGGACAGTACGGCGATTCGAGTGCAAATAAATCAAGGTTCCTTGTTGGGCCTTCGGTGATGATCCCACTTCGAGCACCGAAAACACTCGTCTATGCATGGAGCCATCAATTTTACTAGAGATCCTTGCGCCTAGGCCTGATCGTTCAGCATTACAGAGTGGTATAAGCTGTATATGGGTTATTGGGCGACACTGGAAGGCGCATTTCACAGCGCAGACGGTTGGGGGAACCCGAGTGCTTTCGTTTTGTACACTGGTCCTTCACTTCCACATCCTCGAGCCCACCGGCAGCTATTGACTCGGACAGGCGCCACATTGATCCGCTTGGACTCCATTGATTCTGTATGTACTTCGGGAGGCGAACAACAACCAAGAGCTGTTCCTTTTGACTTGAGACTCTAAGTCAATCATGCTATTCGATGCAGACAATGATCTGGCCACGGATGGATGCGGGGAAAGGTAAGGATAGACATGGAAGAAGCGGGGAGAGAAAGGTTCACACCCGACATTTTGTTCGATGCACACGGTCGAGTTGCTCTTCGCTTTGACTGTTCGACCTGACATGCTAAGAATGGAGGAGGAGGCGCAACTGACTCGGGTCATCGAAGGAACGGGTGGAATGAGTCATGGCTTGGGATGAACCGTCCGGAGACGGGCTGTGATGGGCGAGTCCAGGTTATTCAGTGCGGAAGAAGCTAAATGATAAGCTTGCTGGGCCCCCCTGACTGCTTGGGCGATCGACGACCTCAACACATGCAACGTAACTTTCGGATGACAGCACCACAGACTGTGCGAAATGAAACCCCCAGGTGTGAAACAGCATCCTCCACGCAAGCGGCGATGGCTTATCGCGACACGCATGGGTTTGCACCAGCAATGTCGAGCAGCCCAGCATATGGTAACTGAATGTCAACGTGTTTTGGAGATAGTCAAACGCCAGATCCTCGACGTTCCGCCGCGAGGGAGACGGGACGAAGAGCATACATGTATGTATGTACATTCGAAATACACACTTATCTTTCAGCTGTTCGACCGTCGCAGGTTTGTTCCAGATACCCGGACCAGGCGTCAAAGAGGGATGGCAGAGCCGCGATTCCCTGGCCGGGATTGCAAACCCCTTTGCTATCTTTTATCTCAAACAGCCTCGAGGGTTGAAAGTGAGTCATTGCGGGTTGGCTGTTTCGGGCGCTCCACTAAAAAAAAAAAACCCGCCAGAGCGCTGGTTCCAAATGCCCCGCCAACTTTTTACTCCCCAGACCCTTAACCCCACCATCCGTCCCTCCCGCTCCTTGTCACGCTGTTCGCACGAGGGTCCCCTCCTTCCACGCACGAAAAGCGGCGATTGACGGGCGCACCAGTGCGAGAGACAAAATGGCCGCACCCCAAGACCTCGCCGACCGCACCAAGGATGCCTCCGACTTGAAATGCTACATTGACCCGACGTCGGGCAAGGACGACGCTTCTGCAGACGGCTCCGAGGCCAAGCCGTATCAGTCGCTCTACTATGCCTTGTTGCAACACCTCGACAAGCCGGCGCCGGTTTATCTCACCCGGCCGGCCGCGCCCAAGGAGGGGAGTGACGGCGCCGGCGCCGGCGCCGCCCCGGCGTGGGAGGAGCCCGCCAAGAGCGCCATGAAGAAGGCCCTGGGCCGCGTCGACGCCTACAAGAAGAAGCTGGCCAAGGAGCAGGCCTCGGCCAGGCAGGAGGAGGAGGAGCGCAAGCAGCGGCTCAAGAACCTCGAGGAGGCCAAGAAGATCGTTCTCAAGGAGGACCCGTCCCTCCCCCCGGCGGTGCGCATCAAGATCAACAACAAGTCGGTCGAGCTGGGCGACGGCAAGACCAAGAAGGGCACCCGCGTCAAGGTGTACGGGCGCATCCACGAGCTGCGGGTGCAGAAGACGACCACGTTCATCACGCTCAAGGACGGCTACGGCTACCTGTCGTGCATCCTCCCGGCCGGCGACCTGACCAAGAACTACGACGCCCTCATGTTCGCGCTCGAGACGGCGCTGGTGGTGTACGGCGAGATGCGCGCGGTGCCCGAGGGCGTCAAGGCGCCCGACAACCGCGAGCTCCACGTCGACTACTACAAGGTGCTGGGCGCGGCCCCGAGCGACCTGGACGCCATCACCAACAAGGTGTCCAAGGAGCAGGACCCGTGGGACGCGCAGATGCTCGACAACCGCCACCTGGTGCTGCGCGGCGAGAACGCGTCGTCGGTGCTCAAGCTGCGCGAGTTCGTCGAGCTCGCCTTCATCGACACCTACCGCGAGATGGAGTTCCGCAAGGTGTCCCCCCCGGCCATGGTGCAGACCCAGGTCGAGGGCGGCGCGACCCTGTTCAAGTACGACTATTACGGCGAGGAGGCGTACCTGACCCAGTCGAGCCAGCTGTATCTGGAGACGGTCATGCAGTCGCTGGGCAATGTGTACTGCATCGAGAAGTCCTTCCGTGCCGAGAAGAGTCTGACGAGGCGCCATCTGTCCGAGGTACGATTTGTGATCTGTTGGGTGAGAAGGAGGGGCACGCAGAAACAGGACGCGGGGTGAAGAGGGGCTGAGAGTGTGTGGGACGAGGTACTGACCTTCTTCTTCTTCTCTAGTATACCCACGTGGAAGCCGAGCTCGACTTCATCGAGTTCAATGACCTGCTCGACCACCTCGAGGAGATCATCTCGCGCGTCGTCGACAAGGTGCTTGCGGACGAGACGATGCGCGGGTACATGAAGTCGCTCAACCCCAACTTCCAGAAGCCGTCGCGGCCCTTCCTGCGCATGAAGTACGAGGAGGCCATCGAGTGGCTCAACAAGCAGGACCCGCCCATCCTCAACGAGGAGGGCAAGCCGCACGTGTTCGGCGACGACATTGCCGAGGCGGCCGAGCGCCGCATGACGGACATCATCAACCGGCCCATCCTGCTCACGCACTTCCCCGTCGAGATCAAGGCGTTCTACATGAAGAAGGACCCGCAGGACCCGAGGGTGACCGAATCGGTGGACGTGCTGAGTAGGCCATACGACCTTCCAAAGACACTGAGGAATTAAATCGTGATGCTGACTCACTGGGTAGTGCCCGGCGTCGGCGAGATCGTCGGCGGGTCCATGAGAATGGACAACTACGACGAGCTGATCGAGGCGTACAAGAAGAACGGCATCTCCCACGAACCCTATTACTGGTACACCGAGCAGAGGAAGTGGGTTTCCCCTCTACCGTTGTTCAGTTTCATCCGTCAGGGACCGAACCACGTGTCTGTCTGCCGTGCCGCATCCGTTGACTAACGTGTCTCCTCAGGTATGGCTCGTCGCCACACGGTGGATATGGCCTCGGCCTGGAGCGCTTCCTGGCTTGGATGGCCAACCAGCACACTGTCCGGACATGCAGCTTGTATCCGCGCTTCATGGGGCGGTGCAAGCCTTGAGACGTTGCAGTTGGGGGGGTTAGCGGGCTTCGGTGGCTTGCAGGGGTTCCTCCGGGGTCTGGACCTAGGTAGGTTTCAACTTCGGAAATTGATGACTATGATAGACCGGAACGCATTCATCATACACATGGACACGATAGCGTGTGCGAGAAATAACTTCACCATTCGGCTCACCCCCTGGACTGCTTTCGGATGCTCTGCGTGAATGCGTGCCTATCCGCTCGTTTCTGCGGTCTTGACACGGACGTTTCAGCCGATCGATGTTAGAGGATCGTTTTAAATGCCGTGGCTTACTCCGTAACGTTAGTGCTTTTGGAACCCGCCTGCGCTGCGGCGCTTGCGGCGGGGGGGGTTGGGTTGGGCTGCTTGTTCAGCAACCCTAGAACGATCTGTCGAGCGGCCGAGCCGATCTCTCGGGTCATTTTTGCTGCACTGGAACAAGGACCCGGGCGTGGTTTGTGAATTCGTGTTCAGTGAATCCTGTGAGGGCCCGTATGCAGGTGCTGTGCGTGCTCCTGGTAACTGTGGGTGAAACGTTTTTTTTTTTTTTTTCGTCACCCAGAATAGATGAAACTCACGGAAAGGATAGCGACAAAACCGGTAGGTAAATCAAGACTGCCTGCAACTTGTGCATTAGTTTCCTAGGGTAGGTGCTCCGTAAGTCCGGTACCTAGGGCGCTGATAAACAGGCCATCAACAATCCACCAGAACATCACTCCATATAGTAGAGTACATACATCTAACTATTTCTTGAAGCGTTCCTTCCCACTTACTTCTAGCATTGTCCCGGCACCTACCTCCGTCAAGTCGGTTCGCTTGGATGGCCGGCCGAGACAAGCGATTTCTCGCCTCCTCCTTAGCGCTGTTTCTGCCCCCTGTTCTAGACCTGCACTGCCTTCCTAGGCGGTTGGGTCCCCTCTGTTGACGGCCTGCCGTTAAACGAAGAACAATGAAGAGGAACAAAGAGCGGGATTCGGTTCGCATGCACACTGTGCCCGCTGCCAACGACGATCGATGAGCGTGGAATGGAGGGTACTTCGAGTTTACTATGTAAGCCAAGGAAGGCAGGAATGCGTTTGTGGAGGGATGACAAGGTACTTACTGTATAGAGTACGGACGTACATAACAAGATTCTCTCTATGCCCTACACTATAGAACCGCAAATATCAGGTTGAACCGTAGGTCGTGCTCCGTGCTCCGTACTCCGTACTGCGTACGTAAACCAGCCTTCTAGTTTCAAGTGGATGGAAACCGTGGTCCTATATTTATTCCAGGGTCCTCTTCTGTGTTGGGCCTCCAAGTATTCGGTACATTATGTGCGATGTTGTATACCAGGAACCGAGAACAACCTTTGGGTGCTTAGGATGTACGTTAGGTATGGAGGAGATGGGTGCTCAAGCAGGCAAAGGACACAGTTCATATGCTTCGTGTCAATGGCTGGGAGGGGTTTGTATAGTTAGTTTGATGTCGTGTACGGAATACAGTGTCACATTGGGAACTCGTCCTCGAAGTGTAACAATTGGTGGTAGAAACGCGCGGCAATTGGGCGTCTCTTTCCAAAGTTGGTATTCTCCTAGCGCGAGACCAACACCGAGCATGCCTAAGGTAGTCGTTCTTCCCTCGCAGAGGTGCAGCGCCAGCCACGCCAATCGGAAATTGGCACGGTTAAACAGTATTCCGCGGGAATCGCCCGTGGGCACGGCAGTGCGGTCGGGTGAACAAACGTGACGGCAATCGCAGACACGGCTCTCGACTCGATCAATGTGTTTCCTGGGACGGGCCGCTGACCAGGTCTTTCACCGAGGCGCGCCTGTTTTATACGGAAACTAAGGTCGTGTATCCCGTAGTCACTAGCCCTTAACTTACCTGTGAAGGATGCAGTGAGTTGAAATAGGTACCGGGTACCTGAGGAATGGCCCTGCCAAGCGTTTAGTGGGCTGGGCTGTCCTTGCACCGAGTCAAACAAGGTAGTGGATGGCAAGCAGAAGAAAGGGGTCTCCAATCGCGCATCTCGCAGCCCGCATGGGTTTTGGGGACTATTCAGGGAATTCAAGAACACGCTCAACAAACCAGAGGATTCACGGAGAGGATTGCACAAAACCGGGCCACCTAACAGCGGACTTCAACGATTTTAACCCCCTACTCGATGAGAATCGACGGCTGCTGCTGATTGGCAGGGACATCTCGCATTGTGGTACCCGCTCAGAGGTGTTGCAGAAATCGCATGGCCAGCCTTTCCGGGCGCGGACCAGCTGCAAGGAACAAAAAAAGGGACCTGCTGTCAGGTACCGTGCGAGAACAGCCACGGTTCCCTGCCCCGTTGCAATTAAAACCACTTTTAGCTCCATCCACCCCAATTCGGCTGGCTGCCGGGCCCCGGTCTTGCACACCTCCTTTTTTCCCTCTCGCTCTCTTCTCCTCTTGCTTTCCCACATCCTCACTCGTTGGACGCGCTGCCTTGTCCCTTCACCTTCAACTTGCCCAACTTGCCTTTTTCTTTCCTATCATTCTTTAATAGGTATTAATCATTTGGCGCAAAATTTGGGGACAAGGTCCGCCCGCCCGCCCGTTCTGACGCGATTCGCCCGGTTTTCCAAGGCCCATTCGCTCGGACGAGGGCTCTCGTGCCCACCGCCGATATTGCATCTTCTCGACGCTCGCTTGAGAATTGCCCACTCGACTTACCGATAGCATTTTAATACTACTCGACATCCTTCCTTGTGCGCTTTGCTAGGAGGGTTTGCCCGCGGACCAACTGCAACCTTCGCCGCTCCCGTCGACCGCCTCTGCTCGAAGACGGGACCTGGTTCCAGACGAAAGCATTGCCTGTCAAGCGTTCTTTCTTTGGACACAAGCAGCCACTTTCGGCATCCCCCGAGTCGCCCTCGACTTTCCGAACCTTGTCAGTTGGCCGTCAAAACCTTCAATTGTTGGTTGCCTTCCGGTTCCTGTTGCACTACTTCGGCAAGGAACCCCATATTGGCAGCATTCGGAGGGAGAGCCTAGAGGTTGGACAACACCAAAAAGAGGCCCGCTCAGATTTGCTCTCGGGGATCCTTGAGAGAGCCACCGGTACTTGTGATACCTACCGTTCGGTGCATTTCGGCCCGTAGTATCCTTCTCGTGCCCTCCGACGGGGCACGCTCGATTCGTTCAAGACGGCGGTCCTTTCCCCCCCAGCCAGGGACAGCCTTGTCCCTCCGCATCTTCTCGGGATGCAGGATATGCAGGGTCACCAGGCCGGGTCGAGTGCCCCCGGCCGCTTCGGCCACCAGTCGAAGCCGTCGAATAGCGACACCGGCTTCTCCCACAGCGCCTTCACCTCGAACATCAGTGGTTTTGCCGACAGGCATCCGCGTCGCGGGAACATCCCGACCATCAACACCCAGCCGATCCAGCAGCACCATCATCAGGGGGGACCTGCCAATGGTGCCGATCTGACCACTCCCGGCACCGCGTTTGACATGCAGTTCACCCCCCTTCTGCCGTCCCAGCTGCTCCTTGGCAGCCCGTTCCAGCCTGGGACTCCTGCCGCCTTCGCGACCCCCCACTTCCAGAACGTGAACAACTTCCAGCAGGCCCAGCAGCAGGGCCTCCAGCAGCAAGCGAACGGCCCGTCCAGCCCGGTCCAGCAGAGCATCTCGCCCCAGGTGTATCAGTCGATCGTGTCCCCTTCGGCCTACGGCGCCCCCCAGTTCTACACGCCGCAGTCCCCGACCGGGTCGTTCAACAACGTCGGAGGCCAGCTCCCGGTGTCCTTGCAGCCTACCTCGCCCGTCTCGATGGGTCCCGGCATGGTTACCGGAACCAGCCGGACCGTCTACCTCGGCAACATCCCTCCCGACACCTCGGCCGAGGAGATTCTGGGACATGTGCGCAGCGGCCAGATCGAGTCGGTTCGCCTCCTCCCGGACAAGAACTGCGCCTTCATCTCGTTCCTTGACGCGAGCTCCGCCACCCACTTCCACTCCGATGCCATCTTGAAAAAGCTCTGCATCAAGGGGCAGGATATCAAGATTGGCTGGGGCAAGCCGTCGCAGGTCCCGACCTCGGTCGCCCTCGCCGTCCAGCAGTCCGGTGCGTCTCGCAACGTCTACCTCGGCAACCTGCCCGAGGACATCACGGAGGAGGAGTTGCGGGAAGACCTGGGCAAGTTTGGTCCCATCGACACGGTGAAGATTGTGCGCGAGAAGAACATTGCCTTTGTGCACTTCCTCTCCATTGCCAATGCCATCAAGGCCGTCACCCAGCTTCCCCAGGAGCCCAAGTGGCAGGCGCCCCGCTGGGTCTACTACGGCAAGGACCGTTGCGCATACGTCTCCAAGACGCAGCAACAGAATGCCGCCCAGTATCTTGGCATCGCCCCTGGCTACGCGCACATGCTGACCGGCGCGGACCGCGACCTCATCTCGAGCGCGCTGGCCCAGCAGTCAGTCGCTGCCGCCGCCGTGGCCACCACCGCCGGTGGCATTGGCAACCTCGGCAACCGCACAATCTACCTGGGCAACATCCACCCGGAGACCACGATCGAGGAGATCTGCAACGTTGTCCGCGGCGGCCTCCTGCACCACATCCGCTACATCCCGGACAAGCACATCTGCTTCGTGACCTTCATCGATCCCACCGCAGCGGCGTCCTTCTACGCGCTCAGCAACCTGCAGGGTCTGATGATCCACAATCGTCGGCTGAAGATCGGCTGGGGCAAGCACTCGGGCGCTCTTCCGCCTGCCATCGCTCTCGCCGTCAGCGGCGGTGCCTCGCGAAATGTGTACATCGGCAACCTCGACGAGACCTGGACCGAGGAACGGCTGAGGCAGGACTTTTCCGAGTACGGCGAGATTGAGCTCGTCAACACCCTGCGGGAGAAGAGCTGCGCTTTTGTCAACTTCACCAACATTGCGAACGCCATCAAGGCCATCGAGGCGGTCCGTTCGAAGGAGGAGTACAAGAAGTTCAAGGTCAACTTTGGCAAGGATCGTTGCGGCAACCCGCCCAGGCAGCTGCAGCAGCAGTCGCCTCGCGGCGACTCGCCGGCCGCGAACGGCTCCACCCCGAACGGTAACTCGCCCACCGGCGGTTCTGCTGCCTCTGCTGCTGCCGCCGCGCTCTTCAACACGACCACCAATCCCCTTACCATGTATCTCCAGCACGTGTCGCAGCAGGCTCAGCAACAGGCGCAACAGCAGGCTCAGCAGCAGCAGCAGCAGCAACAGCAACAACAACAGCAGCAGCAGCAGCAGCAGCAAAACCACGTGCTGGCCGCTCAGCAGGCCGCGCTGTTCGGCACCGCCGCGTCGTCGCCTAACGAGCCCGGCTTGACTTTGGAGGTCCCGCAGGGCCCGGTCTCGGGCCACCAGCAATCGGCCAGCATCTCCAACGGCTACGTCTCCAACCCGTCCACGTCGGGTGCGACCACCATTGGCGGCCTGCTTGCCCCTGGCAACCCGCGTGCCTCGCACAATCGTGCCGTCAGCCTGCCCGTGTTTGCGCCCTTCGAGAACGGCGGCACGAGCCCCAACAGCCTGCACGGCAGCGTCGGAGGCGAGCCGGGTGAGCCGCGCCGCGGACACCAGTATCAGGCGAGCTTTGGCGGCATGGGCGCCGGGTTCGGACTCGCGATCCAGGGGAACCTGAATGGGTGGGTTGAGGAGGAGGTTGCTAACTAAACCTCGAATTGAGCCCCAGCTCACAACCCCCCCCCCCCCCCCGATTTGTCAGTGCAGCAGCGGAGATACGGTAGAGCGCAGATTTGGGAACAAATTGAGTATTGATTGTAATCTGTTTGGACCAGTTTTCTTTTGCATTTTTTCCGGCTTTTGGCGCTTCTTTGTTTTGCTATCTTTTCTTGTTCACTTGCCGCTTATTCTCAAACACACTTCGCTCCTTGTAATAGCACATCTTCTACTTGTATCATGTTTTGAATCTTGTTCATCTTGCTGAGCTCTGCTTCGATTGCCGCGAGGATTATCACCCTCGGCTCCTGTGAGTGTTTTTTT
>NW_027192562.1:2357759-2374994 GCF_042370625.1 Thermothelomyces heterothallicus | reverse complement strand
GGGGGACTCCGCAGTTGGATAATGGGGTGATTGTTGAAGTAGACAAGGGCGGAGCGGAAGGGAGAAGGAAGGTGAAAGGGTGGCTGTCAGGAAGAGCTGGGAGAGCCCCATCGAAGCGCAAAGGTAGAAGGGGGCGGTGATCTGACAATGCAGAGAGGAGATGACAAGAATTGGGAGCATGGGAAAGAAGCATCATAGTTCAAGGGCTGAATGGAGAACAGGCATGGGTTGGCGCTCCCGCAGGTAGTGGCTAGGTAGATATGGAAAGGCGTCTCACATTTTTGGTATTGCTCCAGAACACTTTCCACCTTGGGGAACCAATAACTACTGATGTACGGACGAGGATTTGATATCTCGTAACCCTGTCAGTCGTTTCCCCACAAGTGCGTGTGCTGTTCTAGATTTAAATGTGTTGAACCCGAGACCTCTTGAGAGGAACCGTAGACCACAATGTATCCTAGCAGATCCCCATATAAAGGAGAAGAGAGGAGATTTATTACGGTTTTTGTTACTTACTACCCTAGCTCGCACTTCGTACTTCCTCGACGACTTACTATAGTTATATGGTTTGGGTGGCCCGAAGGCGAAGCCAACCCTAACCCTTCCCTGTTCGCGTGTTTCCAAGAACGCGTTTTCAATTTAACTTAACATCCCATCCCCCTCGATCGCGTCGCTGCGACGTGCGACTTGTAACTTGCAGCATCCAAGACAGCAACGCCGCCCAAAGCCACCCAAACTATGGCCTCGAGATCCGACACAGAGCTCTTGACGGAGCATTTTGGCTATCCCCCGGTCGTACGTCCAACCCCTTTCCTTTCCATCGATTGACGTTGCTTATTTCATTCTCGACCTGCTCCGAATCCCTCCCCCTTCCCCGCCCCTCAGCCCTCGGATTGACTAACATAAACATCCCCTTACTTACTTTTCTCGTGCGCCAGAGCCTCCTCGACGAGATCATCAACTCGGTCAACTTCCTCGCCGAGCGCGCCCTCAACTCGATCGAGCAGGGCCTGCTCAACGCCCCGCCCGCCTCGCTGGGTTTCCGCCCTTCCCGACAGAGGAGACCGCGGGGTCCCCGGACGGCCGCCGATGACAGAAACGATGCCGACGACGACGACGACGACGACGAAGAGGCGCTGGCGCGGCAGCGGCACCGCGACGAGGTGGAGTCGGGCACGCACCAGCTCGAGACGCTGCTGTGGGCCAGCATCGACAAGAACTTTGACCGCTTCGAGATCTACGTCATGCGCAACATCCTGTGCCTGAAGCAGACCGAGATGGACTGGTTGCGCCTCGGCCACTACGACGGACTGGTCTTCCCTCCCCCCGGGGAGGCGAACGGGGGAGGGGCAGAGGGAGAGGGGGCGGGGAGGGAGGGCGGCGGCGGCGAAAACAACAATGACAACGACGGGGAGGACCACGACGACGACGACGAGAAATTGAGCGTGGAGAGCATCAACCGGCTAAGGAGGCGGCTGCAGGCCAGCCAGCGGCTAAACTGCATGCTGGTCGCGGAGCGGGCGAGGAACGCGGCGCTGCTGGGCGAGATGCGCCGGCTCGTCGGCGTCCTGCTAGGTCAGGGGGTCAAGGTGGAGCCTGGGCAAGCGGCGGCCGGAGGAGGAGGAGGAGGAGGAGGCGGGGACCAGCAGCAGCAGCAGCAGCAGCAGCAGAAGCCGCCGTTCGGGTTCCTGCACGAAAAGGGGGATCTCACCATCGGCGACGCCGAGACCCCGCTCACGACGACGACGGCCTTCTTGCTGTCGCAGCTGCAGTCGCTCAGGGAGCTCTCGATGGCACTGAGGGGCGTCATGGCGCGCCTGGCCGCGGACGACGGCGCTCTGCAGGAGGAGGAGGAGGAGGAGGAGGAAGAGGGGGAAGATCGGGAGGGGGCCGACGGGAAGGGGCAGAAGAAAAAGAAGAAGAAGAGCTGGCGGAGGGAGAGGCTGGAGTACGTCGAGACGGCGACCAAGAGGCATCTGGAGAACGTGCGCGGGCTGGAGCTCGGCAAGAACGGGGAAGTCAGGGACGGCGAATGGGACGGCGGTGGAAGGAGCTTGGCGAGGGGGGAGGTGGAGAGTTTGGAGAGGCTGGCCGACATGCTGGGAGGAGGGAGGGGGGAGGACGAGGACCAAATTCAAGACCAAGACAGGATGGACGAGTCATGAATCTCTGTCTGGCATGCTCTCTGAAAAAGAAAAAAAAACGCGGGGCGGCGTTCTCTACGGGGGCTTAAGCATTCTGGGTAACGGAGGGGATTGCAACGGCGTTGGTTGGGTGAATTTTTGATGCTCTCTCTTGTCATCATGATACCACCAGGGGAATGAATGGTTGTATTAAACGGGTACAATCAATCGAGTATAACATCAAGGACCCAGTTGAGATCTAAGGTTGTTCTTGGAGGTTCATTAGCTTCATTTACGCCCCAGGCGTGCAGAGAGGCAGTTATGCGCCGGCAGGCTGAGGGACAGACGGCGCAGCCGTTTCCGTCCCTTTCACTCCAACGCCCGGTTCCTTTACTCCATCAACCGGCTCTAGCCGGGCTTCATTCTGAGGGTTATCTTGAGGTCTGCCCTCCTTTTCCTCCGTCTTTAACTCGCCCGCCCCGTCTACCGGGGCCAAGACAGGCTCCGCAGTTGGCCCGGCGGCTGGCTTAGCCTGCTCAGACGGCTCGGTGGGTTCCGCCGGCTTCGCCTTGGACGGATCCAGAAACCACTCGGGTACCCCGCGGGCGGCATAGTCGCCTCTGCCGACCCAGGCGCCAAGGAGACGACTCCACTTATAGTCGCCGCGGTACACACGCTGGATCTCGCGGTAGGCGTAGCTATTGTAGTACGGCAGGCCCGTCTTCGGGTCCCTGTACTTGGCCGGTTGGTTGGTGATGACGCAAAGGGGAGGATGGGCGGGTTCTAATCACCAGGAGTCAGTATGAAACTCGGTCAAAACCCTGGATGGCGGAGAAGACACTCACTGGCCAGCTTATTCATCTTCCTCCCAAACAGGATCTGCGTCTGGACCTGCTTATCTTTGATGGCCTGCTCGTCGAAATTTTGCAGGATGATGCAGCTGCGCGTCACCTTGCCTTCGCGGGGCGGGTCCGAGGCAGCAGCAGGGGGTTCCTGCGGCGTGTCTGGGGGTTTCGAGGATGGTGAGTTCCGCTGCGTCTGCGGAGTCTGTGATGGAGTGGTAGGTGCAGGAGTCGGAGGCACCGGAGGAGGCGGGACAGAGACCCTTGGCTTCGGTGTAGATGCCGCCGGCGGGTCGGTAGGCTGGGGGGCAGGGGCGGCAGCTGGTGCCGGTGGCGGCATTGAGAGGGGTGAAGGAGAGGGCGTTGTATTGGGAGCAGCGAGAAAGGGTTTAACTCCAGGAGGGAGACCCAACATAGGCATCTGCCCGCCCATAGAGGGCGGAATGCCTGGGGGTGGGGCGAGGACGGGTGCGACGAGGACGCCTGAGTTGCCAGTTCTCGTGTCTGGTGGAGGTGGTGGGATGGGAGGAGGCGCCATTGGTGTTGAGACTGGAGCGGGAGCCGGAGGCTGGACCGGGCCCGTAGCAGGAGCTGAAGTTGTAGCAGAACCCTGGACTGAAGCCGGAGCCTGAGCCGGAGCGGGAGTCTGGGCTATAGCAGGAGCTTGGACTGGACCCGTTGCAGGGGCGTGGACCGGAGCGGGAGTCTGGAGTGGAGCGGAAGCCGGTGTCGTAGCAGGCACCTGAGGAGGAACTAAAGCTGACGCTGGAGGCGATACCGCCGGTGGCGGAGCTGGTGCTGGATTCGATATTGGAGTCGATGTTGGGGCCGATATTGGCGCCGGCGCCGCTATTGCCGGAGCTTCTTGAGCCGAGGCAGCAGGAGGTGCCACTGGAGGCGCGGGCTGCGCGACTGCTGGAGCTGGAGTATCTGTTTGTTCTGTCTTGAGGTTCGGTGTTTCGAGGATCTTTTCGCCTGGTTTCTCGGTTGGCGTGGCAGGCGTCGACGCCTCGGCCTCCTTTGCCGCCAGTGCCGCTGCCGCTGCGGACTGCCTCTTCTTGCGCGGCGCCTTCTCCTCCATCGAGACCAGGTTTCCGACATGCTTGTCCTGCCCCTCTTGCAGCTCCTGGATGCCGCTCCAGAAGGTGATTACGGGCCCGTCAAGCTTGCGGCTGTGCAAGGCTGCAATCTTCCTTAGGCGCTCCTCTTCCCTCTGCTTCTCGGCTTCCTCCCATCGGTTCAGGCTCTTGGAGTTGCGCTTCTCGACGATGGCGGCTTCGGCAAGGCGCTCCGCCTGAGTCATCGGGGGCTTCTTCATCGCTTCCAGCTGCTTGGCCTTCCTCTCCATCCGCTCCAGCTGCTTCTTCCTCCTGAGCTCATCGGACATCATCTTTTCGTGCAGCTGCTGCTTGCTCATCTTGGTCGTCCGGCGCTCTGATGCACGCGTTGGCATGTCCGCCGGCGACGGAAGCCAGCTCAACCTCTCGGATTTCTTCTTTGGCCGGGGCGGGCGGGGGGCGGGCTGTTCGATGCGGACCTTCTTCCTGAACCTGGCGGGTATGGCGTCCTGGGCTTTCCGCTTGCGCTCGGCCGCGCGCTTCGCCCGCGCCTGGCGCTCCAGCTCTTTCTCGCCTTCCAGCTCATCACCGTTGTCCTCCTTGTCCTCGTCGTCTGAAGACGAATCCATCAGCACATCGGACGCGTCCTCCGGCGCATCGTCGGTGAACCCGGCATCGTCTTCATCCTCGGCAAAGAGCAGTTCGAGGTCCGAGTCTTCGGCGGCAGGCTCCTCGGTCGCAAGCATCGCCTTCAAGCGATTCCCGGCCGTCGACCGCTTCGCTCGCGACGTGACGAGCCATTCCACCTGTTGCGGCTCCCCCGCGTCGCTCTCGCCATCGCTACTACTGTTCGTGCTCTCGATGTCGGATAGCTCTGAGGAGGAGGATTTTCTCTCGTCTTCGTCGGCAGCCATGGCTGCTACGCTTGGAACTTGAATTAATTTAGAAACTACCGATCATACTGCGGAAGGTAACATTTGTCCACTGGTGATAGCGTTCGATTCGTCAAGAGTGGAACGGGCTCCGGGAACTTGATGATCTCTTCGTTGTTGAGAGAGGATCAAAAAGTAGCCTAACTAACGGCAATGCAATGTTGAAGCCTGTGTGGGTCGCCTGGGCCAAGAAAGAAAAGAACGAACAGTGAGAAACGGCCCGTGCATCGGCAGCAGTAGTGTAACTTAGTTACCCTTTTAGGCGGATCAGCGCGCCCAATTGCGCCATCTCGAAACCCCACTTGGGGCCGGCTTCCCGGGTGCGTTACTTGTGTAAGTTCTTACTACTAATGTGCGGTACCGGCCGGCCCATTACTGCTGCAACCTTTCTTCCACCGGAGCGGCTCCCCCGACTGCGAATGCCGCGCTTGGCGATCCGTTTGATCTCTGACACATAAAAACCTTCGACGGCAGCTCTACACGCCTTCCCAAGACCGCGCGCACCCGTTCACGCAACACCATGTTCCGCCACGGCGCTCGCAGCTTCGCGACAAGCGCACGGCGCCTGGCTGTTGCCGCCGCCGCCGCCGCCGAGCCGACGCAGCACCTGATCGCCGTGTCCAAGGCGCAGGGGATTGCGAAGGGGTTGACGGGAGGTACGTACGAACACATACGCCATGAGTGCACCCCTTTGAGAGTCTTTTCATATATTTCTTCTGTTTTTTTTTTTTTTTTTTTTTTTTCCCTTGGGCCGAGCTAATGAGCATCCGCGCCGCCAGCCATCGGCAACACCCCGCTCATCCGGCTCAACCGCCTCTCCGAGCAGACCGGCTGCGAAATCCTCGGCAAGGCCGAGTTCATGAACCCGGGCGGCTCCGTCAAGGACCGTGCGGCGCTCTACGTGGTGCGGGACGCCGAGGAGCGCGGGCTGCTCCGGCCCGGCGGCACCGTGGTCGAGGGCACGGCGGGCAACACGGGCATCGGGCTGGCCCACGTCTGCCGCAGCCGGGGCTACAAGCTGGTCATCTACATGCCCGACACGCAGTCGCAGGGCAAGATCGACCTGCTGCGGCTGCTGGGCGCCGAGGTGTACCCGGTCCCGGCGGTGCCGTTCGACAACCCGCAGAACTACAACCACCAGGCGCGCCGGCACGCCGAGCGGCTCGACAACGCCGTCTGGACCAACCAATTCGACAACACGGCCAACCGGCGCGCCCACATCGAGACCACCGGGCCGGAGATCTGGAACCAGACCGCCGGCAAGGTCGACGCCTTCACGTGCGCCACCGGCACCGCCGGCACCCTCGCCGGCATCACCCGCTACCTCAAGGAGGTCTCGGGCGGGAGGGTCAAGAGCTTCCTGGCCGACCCCCCCGGGAGCGTGCTGCACTCGTACGTCAGCTCCGGCGGCAAGCTGATCGAGCGGACGGGCTCCAGCATCACCGAGGGCATCGGCCAGGGCCGCATCACGGACAACCTGGCGCCCGACGTGGGGCTGCTGGACGGCTCGCTCTTCATCAGCGACGAGAAGAGCATCGAGATGGTCTATCGCTGCCTGGACGAGGAGGGGCTGTACCTGGGCGCCAGCTCGGCGCTCAACGTGGTCGCCGCCAAGGAGGTGGCCGAGAAGCTGGGCAAGGGGCACACGGTCGTGACCATCCTGGCCGACGGCGCGTACCGGTACGCCGACCGGCTGTTCTCGAGGAAGTGGCTCGAGTCCAAGAACCTGCTATCGGCCATCCCGGAGCATCTGCAAAAGTACATTGTCTTGCCATAGACTAGCATCCCCCCCTCCACCCTCTCCCTTAAATATGCATTGAGCATGGTGTTCTTGTCTCGTTTTTTTTTGGTTTACATTCTTCTCTCTGTGACAAGATACAATACATAGATAGGTTTACACACTTTACATTGTACATTGAGATAAGACTCCTCTTTCCAAGTCACAGCCATCCATGACCACCGGCGGCACTATACATACACACACACACACACACACACACACTCACCCCCCCCCCCCCCCCCCCCCCCATCCCCCCCTCCCCCCCCCCCCCTTCTCCTTTAGTCTCCCTTACTCCTCCGCCTCCTCCGCCTGCGCCTGCGGGTTGAATATCGCGTTGTACAGCTGCTCTCCCCTGCCGCCCTTCTTGCGCAGGGGCGAGGCGAGGGCGGCCTTGACCTCGGAGTCGACGGCGTCGGCCCGGTTCTGCAGCTGCATGGCCAGGGCCGGGTCGACGACCTGGGCGGCCAGGGTCAGGCCGTTGAGCACGGGGGAGGCCATGAAGAGGTAGGTGTTGCGGTCGAGCATGTAGCGCATGATGCCGTCGCGCTTGCGGTAGGCCCGGTCCGGCTGCAGGTCCAGCAGCCCCGCGTTCTCGGGCCACAGCGCCACCAGCTCCTCGGCGTACCGGGCCACCCGGCCGTCCTCGTCCTTGCCGCCCCTGTGGTGCACCGCGCGGGCGGCGGCCATGTGCAGCCGCGCGCCCAGCACCTGCGGGTCGCGGTAGTAGGGGAATGCGCCGGCCGTCTTGGCCTCGGGCCGGTGGTGCTCCTCGTCGCTCTCGAGGATGTTGAGGACCAGGCGGACCTGCTTCAGCGCCGCCTTGGTCTTGGCCTCGTCGAAGCCGCCGAGGATGGCCGGCCGCTGGATGTAGGCGAGCAGCTCGTTGATGACGTGCGAGTTGTCGAGCTTGAAGCCCGTCTTGTCGGCCGCCTTGACGCAGTCAATGATCATCTGGAGCTGCCCGTTCAGGGCGGCCAGCCGGACGAGCCGGATGTAGTCGACCGGCTCGATCTTGCGCCTCGCCCGCACGCACCCTTCCAGGAAGGGCGGGATGTTCTGGAAGTCGGCCGGGGTCTTGAGGAGCGAAATGATCTGCCTCAGCGTCCCCCGCGTGCTGGGCAGGTCGGCCACCATGCTCCTGTAGCGGAACTTGTGCACTACGCCGTCGATCTCCATCGTGATCGGGTCGTTCTGTAGGATGTGCTTGATCCTCGGATTGTAGATCTTTCTTCGCTGCTCCTGGGAGAGGTACGTGGGGAGGATGACCTTTTCGCGGTAGTCGTCGAGCACTTGGGAGAGTTCGGGAGTGGAGGTTTCGCCGAAGCTGATGATGTGGGCGGCTGCGAAGGACAGGTTAGCAAGCAGAGATCTTTCAATTCCCAAGATTCCTGCACTTTTTTCTTTTTTTCTTTTTTTTTTTTTCCCTCCTTTTCCTTTTTCTTTTGGCGACGTGAAGACGGGGGAGAGGGTGCATACCTCTGTATGCCGATGACGTGGAGAGGCACCTGTGTTGCAGGGCAGCAGCACCGCGGCTTATTGGGAGCCATGTCCTACCTCCAGCTGCCCGGAGGGCACTGGGGCCTGTTGTTGTGGTTAACATGACTGCGTGTGGGAGACGAGCTGTGGTGGTTGAGGCGGGACGATTTTCAAAGTGCAGCAGCTACTATCGCAAACCGCGATCTTGAAATTCGTGTCTTGAGGTCGGGCTGGCGCTTCCCTGATTCGTCCGCTGCCATCCCTGCTTTTGCTTGGCCCACCATTCCCGTCTCCCAATGAGACCCGAGCAAGCAATTTTCCTTCTGGTCCCACTCTTTTTCGGCTCAACTTCGAGTGGATTGTAACGCAATAACCAGAAGTCCTGGAGGTCAATTGTTGCTTTTGGAGTCATTCAATTATGTGGTCATTTAGCCAGCTGGAGCAGTATGTGTTGCGTAGAGTATCGACATGGCTGTGTAGAGTCGTGTCGATACTCTACACAGGCGTTTTAGGTGGCTTGTGTAATGACACTCATTTAAAGCCTTTGAATAACGTCGCTGTTACCTCGGAGTCTAGAAAATGTCAGTTGTGACTCTGCTTCAAACGGGCAGTGAGGATGACAGTGGCAAGTCGAAAAGAAACATTAGGTGAGGGGGGAGGGATCTGGGTTAGGGTCCGAAACTGGAGTATGTACATTTTAGTGGGCCCATTTCGAACTTCGGAGGACGAACGAGGCACGGATAGACTGGCGGACTAGGCAGCCAATCAGAGTCGCGAATTCCGGCCAACCCAGCAAGGGTTCTCGAATCTTGAACTTCGTTTGCATTGCTGCAAGTCGAAGCGTCGGCCGCTTGCTCCTGCTCATCAACAACGACAACCGACGCCCCTCCGGTCGCCCACAACCCCGTCCTCCCACAGACACACAATGAACGTCGCGCCATTGGCAAGACGGCCTCTGGGCTGCCTCAAGGCAAGCCTACGCCAAGCGAGGCAGCAAAAGATGGTATTCGCCCGCTGCATGGCGACCGAGACAGCCCAGGCTCAGACAACCTCGACACCACCACCAACACCACCATCAGCACCGGAACACGGCTTCTGTGCGTATTTTGACTCCCCCTAAACACCCCCCACCTTCCCACTCTCTTCCGGGAGTCCCGCTTCTCGCCGATCTCCCGGTCGCGGTTCTGGGTTTCTTCTTTTGTTCCAGAGTATGCTAACGAGAGTCTCTTCCTCTCGCCCTCGTTCTCCCCGTTCCGCAGTCGCCCTCAAAGACCGCAAGACCAAGACGCTCCGCACCGCCTTCGCCGTATACCCGTCGACCGTGGCGGCGGGCAGCAAGTCGCTGACGCCGCCGCCGGCCAACGCGCTGCAGGCGCTGCACGAGGCGCAGATCAAGAAGATGGACCCGACGGGGGCGCGGACGGCGCTCTTCGCCAAGACGCGCGAGGCGGCCAAGGTGGGCGACGTGCTCATGGTGACGCACCGGCGCGGCGGCGAGCCCTTCGCGGGCGTGCTGCTGTCGATCCGCCGCCGCGGCATCGACACGGCCATCCTGCTGCGCAACCACCTCGGCAAGGTCGGCGTCGAGATGTGGTTCAAGATCTACAACAAGAACGTCGCCGGCATCGAGATCGTCAAGCGCCGCAACAAGCGCGCCCGCCGCGCCCGCCTCACCTACATGCGCAAGCCCAAGCACGACATGGGCAGCGTCGAGGAGCTCGTCTTTGCCTGGAAGCGCTCCAGGAAGGTCTTCTCGAGCGGCAAGGCCGCCGCCGGGGCGTCCAAGAAGGCGACAGACTCAAAGAAGAAATAAAAGGTTGGCTGCTACTACTACTACTGCTGCTGCTGCTGCTGCTGCTGAAAGAGGGGCCCGGGCTGGAAATCCGCGGGAGATAGAGGAGAGCAGGTATGAAAGACGAGGAGGGATCGAATTCGTGGAGTCTGTCTCCCTGGGGCGGAGTGAGTCCACCGCCGTGTACACGTGTATACCATGTATAAGAAAAAAAAGGTTATTTTTTTCTTCTTCTTGTTCTGCTCTAGAGAAACGAGACCAAATGTTATGTTCAACTGCGCCGGAATTTGCTGAGGTCGGCATGTCCTCGGTGGAGCTGGGCTTCGTGCTACTGCCTTTTATCCCCCCTTTGTATCAGAGAGCAGGCCGAAGAGTGCGGCACGTTGCACGGGTTGTATGTATGTACCGTAGGCCAAGGTATCCGAACCAGCCCGGGGGTTGCTCCATGCACTTGGTCAAAAGAAACAAACTGCCAAGGCTCCCACACCGAGATTCCAGCTCGGCCTCTACAGCTTTGGGAAAGAATAAAAACATATAGCTCAAAATCCCCCGGCGTACCCTTTTAAGTCTGTATCTGAAAGAGCACCTCAATGCCATAGATGGCCGTTATACGGCTTACCTAACTTTCCGGCTGTGGCATGCCCTTGCCCTTGATTGCCCCCTGATGCTCAGCAACCCCAGACAACGAACATGGACTGCAGGCGTATGAACTAGCAGGGCGGCTATCTCGAACTCAACAGCACTCACGCCGAGGACAAAGGGCGGAGCTAGTTGCTCAGAGCAAGGCCTTCACTCCGCAAGTCTTTTGTGCGTTGACGTTGACAGACACACACGCTGTCCGAGATCCACGGAGGCGGGGCTGAGCGTGTGGATAATACGGGAAGAACCGCGCGTGTTTCTCCAGATTTCTCTCCCCATGCCGATGGAGGTTGGGATCGCCGTCGACGAAACCCGCACAGGAACTCCTTGACATGGATGTGTCTTCACGACACGAGGCATGGCATCCACATTTGATGGGGGAACGCTGGGCTCGACCCGGCCGGTAGTAGCGATATGGCGGTGGCACAGATTACACTCAACAGGTCCTTGTTATTGTGGATGAGCGGCAACACGATATATTCTCTTGTTTGGGGTTGTTTTGTTTTTGTTGTTTTGGGTTGGGGGGGGGGGGGGGGGGGGGGGGGGAAAGGGGAGGGGAGGGAGAGAAGGGCCCAGCCTTCATTTATTCTTTTTCCACTTTTGGTAAAAAAAAAAAAAAAAATGACGGTTCTCCTGGGCTTTTGAGACTCCTTTGGTGGAAAGGAGAACTTCAGATGCACCTATTCCCAAATGCAATGCTGCGTTGCCACGCGAGACCTGCGGTGCGGCGTCGCACACACTCCACCCACGCATGGTCCAGAGCAACTCGCGGGTACCAGCTGAATCTCTCGGCAGGCTTAAGGCAACACAAGGACCGCCGTCCGAGGATTCGAAGCTGTCGCTTTGTGGAAGTGCAGACAGCTCATTGGCGTCCCGCCGTCCCGCCGTCCCCGCTGGTTCCCACGTGGCCGGGACGGCGACTTTTCCGTGGAGTCTCGGGGCGGACGTGACGCCGTCTTCGTGTTGGGCCACGCGAGCACGTATGTACGGATTACCGTATGCTCATGTGTTGAGATTCCGCTGTTTGGTTTGCCGAGAGCATCCATGATAACTCGGGAGACTGCCTGTGCCGATGGTCACAACGACACAAGGACACCAAAGTTACTTGCCAGGTGTGCCAACAATGAAGAAGTCCGTATGTGAGGGTGGTCGCCAAGTGAGGGCAGTCGGTGGGTCGCCCTAGGGCGTTAACGGGTCGTGATATTTCGTCGTTGTGGGTGAGGGGGCGGAGTGTCCAAGATGCGGTAAAGTACGGATTAGTGTGGAAACGACGCAAGGGCTCGGGAAGCTCCGAGCGGTTCTTCGATGCCACTTTTTTTTGCGTTTTTAAACGTTGGCTTGGCAGCTGTTTGGTTGGGTGGATCGGCACTTAATTAGTTAATAGGCTCTGGGGTAGCATCAAGATCTAAATCCTGCAGGAACCCCTGGTCCGAGTCTCGGTTGTTTCGTTTTGTCTCGGTGAGTACGACACAATCCCGCGGAAAACCCATCGCTTCCTTATCAGCCAAATTCTCCGTGTTCCGTGTAATCACAGGAGGGGGAAGGTGGTGCAATAGCGGTGCCTACCAAGCTGATTCGCTACGGCGCACCGATTAGCTAGTTACATGTATGGTACCCTCGTATCTAAGGCATGCCCTCTCTATGACGCGCTATCCGAATGCTGTTGGTACGTCTTCCCAGTGCTACCTTAGTGCCTTAGAATGTGCCTTTGGACGGATGCGACCCTTCTTGGCTGCGGGTGGAGAGCGGGCGGAATATGTTATGTCTTAGCTTCCGCATGTACGGATTACACTACATGGTAGTGTGTGAGTAGTACAAAGTACAAAAGTAGTTAACTACTCCGTACAAGCCAAGACCAATTAGTGTGGTGGCGCCGCGGCTATCCACCTCCGTGGGTTTCCAGCCTTTGCCCTCGTGGCGGCGATCCAGAACTTAATTGCCGCAGAGAAGCTGCTAGTACTGCAGTAATAAACGGCAAACGGATGGTTGCAGGTGTTCTGCAATGCGCAATGTCGCTTCGGCAGAGAACGGCGGTCAGACGTCCCATCTCGCCGGTAAAAAAAAAAAAAAAAGAAAGAAAAAAATAAAATAAAAGAGAAACAGAGCGCACCGGCTGCGCTCCTGCGTCACCCTTGGATATCGTCCGAAGCCCCCACGTGCTGCAACGGAGAGCCAGGCTGTGGGGAAGGAAAGTTCGCTTGAGCGAGGTGCGGTTGCTCTGGACCCGCTCTCGTCCGCCACCAACCGCTGTGGCCAAACAAGCTCTCCTTGGCGAAGCCAGGCCTCACACCAAGCTTCTAGCCCTTTGCGGGGCGGTCAAAGAGAACGGAACTTTGACCGGTGTAGCGCCGTCGCCTGACCCCTGCACGGGCGGCCTCGATCCGCCACAATGGAATCCGAGAATTGGCCCGGGCCGTGAATAATCTTCAATTCCACCTCGCACCTCGCGCGCGCAGGCCAGGTCCGGTCCTCGAGGTGTTTCACTCACTCCCAACATTACACGGCATTATCGCATGCACCCTCGACGCAATCCGGCCTCCCTCCGGATCTGAGGTGCAGCGGCTTTTCGGGTTGAGAACGCTGCTGACTCGGGTCTTGTTTCACCCAAAAGTGATTCAACTCCATCATCTTCGATAGCCATCGTCCGCCTCTGCCCTCCCCTCCACCTCCCGCCAATCTGGAGCCTTAAACACCGCCTCGCGCCGTCATGTCTGCGCCGTGCCGCGAACTCGACTAATTCCTGCTCTGCAGGGTGTTTTGCTTTGCACCGTCCCCCGCAGAGAGAGCATCACCAAAAGTGATCGCGAGGGCACGCTCTTCGCGGCCGCGCGGTTCAGCCCTCGGTCGACCAGTCCCGTATCTGATCAACTTTTTCTTCCAGACCGTCTTCTTCAATCTGTTTGTTTCACGCCTGTCCATCTCCCTGGCGAGACATCATTCATCATGGGCCGTTTCAAGAAAGCGCTCGTCGGCCAGCTCAAGGCTTTGCGGCCTGCCTTCTTGTCCACGAAGCCACACTTCCATTTCATCTCCGTACACTGTAAGTATTCCACGAAGCGGGGAAAAAAGAGCATCCTCCCCTCCCCCTCCCTTTCCCCCTCCCCCCTTTTTGGGCATGGCCCCGCACGAGAGGTTACCTGATGTGACCGCCAACTGAGTAGTCGGTTAGACTTCTACGTCGTCGGGCTCGCCCTCCTTGGATCCGTCATTGTCTATGGAGCTGGCAGGGGCAACATTGCCTATATCGACGCGCTATTCCTTGCGAGCTGCTCCAGTACCCAAGCCGGCTTAAACACGGTCGACCTCAACCTCCTCAATACCTTTCAGCAAGTCGTTCTTTACCTATGGCCCATGATGGCCAATCCCATCACCATCAACTCCTTTGTCGTGTTCCTCCGGCTCTACTGGTTCGAGAAGCGCTTCCAGCATATTGCCCGCGAAGCTCGCCTCAGGAGAGGCACCGTCTCCAAAGCCAAGACGGCTCCCAAGGCGAACAATGCCGATCTGGAGAGGGGCGTGAACGGTCGAAAGATCACCGTCATGCTCAACGGTGCTCGGTCGCGGATCACCAACGACGGGATGCTGCTGGAGGGCACTCAACAGCCGTCTGACGAGCAGCGACTCGATCTCGCATCTCCGGCGGCAAGGCAGAACGGGGCTGAAGCCTCCGATGAGGCTTCGGAACCTCGCAGACCGGAGATCAAGTTTGCCCGCACCGTGACCAAGAGCGATGGCCTGGGCGAGGACCCCATCAAGCTCCCACCTGTTGTACGACCCGATCACGAACACATTGCTTTTGTCGAGCGCCAGCGCAAGGGGGACGACGAGGTGCTGCGCATCCCAAACCCCCGGGATGCCGAGCGGGGTGTGCGACCGAAGCGCGTCGAGGCCGGGGACGAGGAAGAGGCCGATGTTCCTCCCCGGTCAGCAGCAGCAGCAGAGAGGTACGCCGAGCCTCTGGGGAACAGAGCCGACAGCCGTCAGCAGGCCATCACGATCGAGGAGCCGGATCGGAACAAGCTGCAACAATACGACTCGGAAGACCTCGTCGAGACTGCCAGGGGCCCCCGACACGTCTTCTCCTTCCTGAAGTTGCCGAGACCTCGATCTCTCAGCCGGATGACTGGGAGGTTCCAGAGTAGCGAGCCTGGGCCGAGTGGCACCGCCCGGCCCGGGGCCCAACGCAGGCAATCGATCCAGTCAATCCGGACGGCATTCTCGAGGGAGAGGGTCGAGGGCACGCCGTATCTCAGCTGGGAGCCGACCGTTGGCCGCAACTCGGCTTTTCCAGACCTGACAGAGGAACAGAGGGAGGAGCTCGGAGGCATCGAGTACAGGTCGCTGAAGACACTGGCCCTGATCCTGACGGGCTACTTCTGGATCTTCGCCGCCATCGGCGTGATCGGGCTGGCTCCTTGGATCGCGGAATCGGAGAGATACGGCAAGATTGTCGACCAGGCCGGCGTGAGCAGGGCCTGGTGGGCCTTCTTCACCGCAAGCTCGGCTTTCATGGATCTGGGTTTCACCCTTACGCCCGACAGTATGAACTCTTTCAACACGGCCGTCTGGCCGCTCTTGCTGATGGCCTTCCTGATCGTCATCGGCAATACCGGCTTCCCCGTCATGCTCCGCTTCATCATCTGGGTGATGTCGCACCTCGCCCCGGTCGGGACAGGCCTCTACGAAGAGCTGCGCTTTCTTCTTGATCACCCCCGTCGGTGCTTCACCTTGCTCTTCCCCTCCGGCGCCACCTGGTGGCTCTTCTGGTTGCTCGTCATCATGAATGGCCTCGATCTCATGTTTTTTATCGTTCTTGACGTAAGCTCAACCCCGTGTAATCATCGTTCGACTGATCCGTCTCTAACCATCTACCACCATGATAGCTCGGCTCGGGGCCGGTTGTTGACCTCCCCGCCGGTCTCAAGGTCCTCAATGGCCTCTTCGAAGCGGTCTCCACCAGAACCGCGGGTTTCTCTTGCGTCAACCTCGCCGCTCTGCATCCCGCTGTCCAGTTCTCCTACATGGTCATGATGTACATCTCCGTCTTTCCCATCGCCATCTCGGTCCGTCGCACCAACGTGTACGAGGAGAAGTCGATTGGCGTGTACAGCACGAGCGACGAGGAGGAGCAGCCGGGCCATTCCGACCTGTCCTACGTGGGGTCCCACTTGCGGCGACAGCTGTCCTTCGACCTGTGGTACATTGTCCTCGGCTTCTTCATCCTCAACATCTCAGAGGGCAAGAAGCTCATGGCCAACGAGTTCTCCTCCTTTGCCGTCCTCTTCGAAGTCGTCAGCGCCTATGGCACCGTCGGCATGTCACTGGGCTATCCCGGCATCAACGCGTCGCTCTCCGCCAAGTTCTCCGTCGTCGGCAAACTGGTCATCGTCGCAATGATGATCCGCGGCCGCCACCGCGGCCTGCCCTACGCCCTCGACCGCGCCATCCTCCTGCCCAGCGAGTCCCTCAACGCCCGGGAGGCGGCCGACGCGGACGCTCGCATGAACAGGATCCATTCCCACGCTTCGGGCGCGACGGGCGCGCGGGGCTCGAGCCTCGGCCGCCGGCGGAGCACGACCGTCGACCGCGGCAACATCATCGCCTCGCTGCTGCACCCGGGTCCGGCCGTCCCGGCCGAGCCGCTCCTGCCCGAGATGCACCGCGCGAGGTCGACCGAGCCCCCCGCCGGCAGCGTCGCCCCGGCGGCGGACGAGCAGGAGACGTACGCCACGCGGGTCAGCTCGCGCCGCACCGAGCCGGGCGCGTCGCGAAGGGTGGATTCGGGCCTGCCCATGCAGCGACCGCGCACCGCGTCAGACGACGAATAATGGCGGCCTCAGCTCGGCTGAGCGCTTTCAAACACATCTTTTGGGTAATGCTTTTTAACAGATAGACCTCCGATTTCAAAGCACGGCCATTTTTTTATTGGGAGGACAAATTTTTAATGCCTCAAGACACCAACTGGGACTCCCCAAAACGGTGGTTTCTTCTTTTTTTTTTTTTTGTCTTTGGAAAGAGAAGAATAAGCACGAGCATGGCACAGGGTTGAGGAGGATGCGTCACACTTACACGCCCGTTAGGAATATGGGGGGAAAGCAGGCGTTTGGGATAGATCTTCAGGCGTTGTTCATTATCATCATAGAGGGTTCTTTGGTTCGCAGTTTCGTTAATAGGATACAAGGAAGGTGTCGTGGAGGACTCCACAAGGAGGTATGCTAGACTCGATACCAAGGGCTCTCTTTGTATGGGACTCTCTCTTCAGGGCCCATTGCGAGGCAAGGCGCAAGTCCAAAATATATACACCCTAAAATCATTGTCATCACTCGATCAAGACAACAACCGCTAAGTGTTGGTATGTGGTATATGGGGGGGGAAACAAATTGATCCTAACGAGGCATGACCGACGAATTAAACACTCGGCCATCTACATCATTCTCATGGCTCCCAGAGCCATGCGCCTTGTAATGACTTGCACTAGCTACCCTCGCCACCGTTAGCCCGTTCTATTAACGCCGGTTTTGTCAAAGCATCCCCAACCCTGAGAGGGTACTGTGACCCGTTTCAACTGTTATACAAGATCCAAACCCCCCCCC
>NW_027192562.1:2287962-2357749 GCF_042370625.1 Thermothelomyces heterothallicus | reverse complement strand
CCCCCTTTTTTTTTTTTTTTTATTCCTGAAAGGCAGGGCGGGCGCACCGTGTCTGCGAGCTGATGGCTCGAAACAACCAAACCTACCAACATTCGGCCTTGAAAGAGGACAGTAATAAACAAGAACAGTCGCCTCATCATAACCCAGCCCGAGCCCGGGCCTTTTCCTTCTCCCTCTGGATGCTCTTGAAAAACTTGCTCTGGCCTTCGCTGCCAGCCCCCTTCTTCGCCTTCGCCTTGAGCGCCTTGTTTGCCGCCTTGTTCTGCTCGATATATGCCATGTCCTGCCCACCAGCAAGCTCGCTGAGCATCCCCGCAGTCCGGCGCACCCCGTTGCCGGGTTTCTTCACACCGTTCCCGGAACCAGCGCCGCGACTCCGACCGGTCTTACCGAACAGATCGTCCGTCTCGACGTCGTCCTCGACGCCGCGCTCGTTGTCGACCAGCGTGCGCTGCAGCAGCTCGCGGCACTCCTGAGGGGTGGCAAACGCCAGGTCGGGCGTCTTCTCGATATTGGCCAGCTGCGTGATGACCTTGAAGGCGTAGCCCTGGTCGACGAGGAAGGCCTGGCGCTTGGAGGAGTAGTACATCTCCTGGGTGTCTTTGGAGACCAGAGAGTAGAAGAACGCGTTAAAGCCTTCGTCGTTGCGGCGCTTGGCGCGGAGGATGCGGCCCAGGCGCTGGGCCTCCTGACGGCGGGAGCCAAAGTGGGACGAGATCTGGATCAGGCAGGTCGCCTCTGGCAGATCGAGGGAGGTATCGCCAATCTTGGAGAGGAACAGGGTGTTGACTTCGGGATTGTGCTGGAAGTTCTCGAGGACTTGCATGCGCTCCGCCTGGGAGGTGCCGCCGTAGATAAAGACCTTCTTGAGCTTGAGGGCGTACTGTTTGAGGGAGTAAAGCTCGTCCGAGAAGACAATAATCTTGTCGCCACGAGCTTCGTGATAGTTGATCAGGTATTGACAGGCCTGGAACTTGCGCGGATTCATGGCGTAGAGGGTGCGCTTCATGCGCGCGTTCGCACGGAGATACTCGTCGTAGAACTCGGTCGGCATTGGGCACCAGACCTCGGCGCATTGCACCTTGGCGATGTGGCCCTGCTGCGACAGCTCCATCCAGTTAGCTTCGTAAAGCTTGGGGCCGATGAGGAAGTTAAGATGGGAGATCTTGTCATCCTCGCGTAGAAGCGTCGCCGTGAGTCCAAGCTTAGAGTGCGACTTGATGGACGAGATGACGCGCCGGAACATCTCGGCCGGGACGACGTGGACCTCATCCAGGAGCATCAGGCCCCATTCGCGGCCTCTCAAAAAGTCCATCATCTTCTTGGAATCGTGAGACCGCTCCCGGCTGTTGGTGACCATGGAGTACGTGGTGACGATGATACCGGTGCTGCCAGAAAACTTCTGCTTGCTCTCGGCAGTAAAGATGGCGATGTCGTCCGGGTTGATGTTGGACCACTTGAGGAATTCCTGGCGCCACTGCACGACAGACATGGAGCTGGTACACAGGACGATGACCCCCTTCTTGATGGTGCAAGCGGCAGTAATGCCGACCAGCGTCTTGCCCGCGCCGCACGGCAGGACGATGATGCCGCTCTTGGCGCGGCCGTTGCCGAACATCTTGCTCAGGCTCTTCTCCTGATACGGGCGGATCTGGGTGTTGGGGCGAAGGTCAATCTCCAGATTCGGGTTTACGTCGTCATTTCTGAAGTCATATTCTTCCAAGATGGGGTAGCCGATGTCGAGACAGCGTTTCTGGACGGTCTCGACATTGGCATCTGAGATCTCAAACGAATGGACGGCTTCTTTTTCGTCATCGTCATCTTCTTCATTTAGAGCGGTGAAGAGGTCCGCCTCGTTGGGGACGTCGCCGCCCTCGCCAGGCTTCTTCTCACCCGGCTTCAGATCTGCCTGGTGGACGCCGGCAGCGTTCTGCGTCCCCGGGATGACGAGACCACCCATGGTAGGCGCATAGCTGGTGGTGATGTCGCTGGACCCTTGGACGCGGAGCGCCCCGATCACCTTGTCCTTGAGGAGGGTCTGCAGCACCTCGGCGTCCGCGCTCTCTACGTAATATTTGTTGTGCTTGAGGACTAACTTCACCTTGCCAAAACTCCTTGTGTGATCTTCAATTTTTTTGCGAACGATATCAGGCAGCGAGGTCTTTAGGAAACGCTCCAATGTGTTGATGATATCTTTCGGTCGCAAGCCCACCGACACGGCCGCGTACAGGCTGTGCGGCGTCAGAGCATACTCGTGCAGGAAAGTAGGGCGCGACTTGGGCTCAGCGATAGTGATGAGGAAATCGGTGGCCTGCTCGGCCAGCGGATTGAACCGCTCGAGAACGATGGTGCAGCTGTCCGGGTCGATCCATAACGGGCGGTTCTGATGATCGGGCTTGAGCGGAAGGTGGGAAAAATCCCGCTTTCTAAAAAAGGGCGACGCGGCGTCATACCGCCTGAATTCCCTCCCGATTTCGTCCTTCTGCCCTTGAAGGCGCTTGCCCCCCAGCGTGAACTTGCTGACGAACTCATCGGCCTCCTTGGAAAGCATCGCCTCGCGCTCCCTTTGCTCTTCGGACACGTCTTCGTCAAAGTCCTCATCGCCGTCCGACATCACCGAGCTGTCAAGGCTACGCGGAGTCGCCGGGCCGGGGGTCGACATGGCAGATGCCCGCCCTGCCTTGGCCGCGCCCGCCTGCCCGGGCGGCGCCTTGCGCTTCGGCGGCATCGTCGCAGCGGGAGGGGATTGATCTCCAAGCCAATTTCTCAAGACTATGGGCGCCGGCTTTCGAGTACAAATTCCCGCTGCTGAGATCTCAGTACGGTTAAGGATAGCCGCGTACTCAATAGCGGCAGGCAGGGAATGGTTGATGGATGAAATGCTGAATGCAGGCTAAAGAAGTAGAATGATGGTTTGCTTTTGCTTTAAAGTCGCCTCGTTGCCTTCGAGGATTAGTAATAAGTGGGTCGACTCGGTGCGGCCCCACCACAGTTTCCCGACCAGACGAGCCCCGCGGATCCACAGCGGACCACAGCCCTTGTCACTCTTGGCTCTCTTGGTCCGACTTTTGCGGTTCACCGGACTTCTAATCCCTAACTATTATGTACGGAATACTCCGATTAGTCCTGGGACAACAGTGACGGGCACAACACCTGCACAAGCAACGATCTTGTGTGTACAGTTCTCTTCCATCATCATAAGGCAACACACTCGCTCTGGAAAGGTAGCCTGACCGTCACAATGTGGTGAGTGCAACCTCTTCCCTCCTCCTTGGTCGATCCTCTTGTTCTCAGCTAAGCTGACAAACAAACCCCCCCTCCATCAGTAAACACATTCTCAACGCCCAGGTCTCGATTCGCTCGCCATGCTGTACGCAAATGCTCCCCCATTTTCCCGCACAGTGTAAATCAAAAGAAATTCCTAGCTGAGATTTAACCCCTTTTCCCCTCTTCAGGCCGCAAATGGTTCGACTGCCCCGAGTGCCACGCCGAACAGGAGTCGCACCCGCTCCTCCAGCGCTTCGAGATGACGTTTGCCTGCAAGAAGTGCAAGAAGTGCTTCCGCAAGGACGCGTCCGAGTTTGAGGAGGCCGACGAGTACTGCCCGCACTGCGACAACCACTTCGTCCTGGAGGCCGTGACGCCCAAGCCGGCCATCAGCGTCGAAGGCGAGGACGTGCGCATCGACAGCCGGATGATCAAGGATGACAGAGTCAAGCCGAAGCACACTGACAAGATTACGATCTTTGACCCCGATCGGGACGCAGATAAGCTGGGTTGAGTGCTTCCGGCAAGACAGCTAGCTGGAGGAAGGAGCGGTTGGTGATCGATGTGCTTTTGAGCGAGAGATTTTTAAGCAAGATACCCGGAACGTGGGGAGTTAAATTCCATAGAGAGTGGGAAGCCTGGAGACAGGCGCAGAGGCACCTTGTGTTTTCGCCGTGATCGCATGCATTTCGTTGGTATAGTCTTACAGAAGAAGGCTTCAGCTTTCATGGCCCCTTGTGCCGTCAATCTCATCACCACCCTCTCCTGGAGCCGACATCCCTGGTCGTCGTTGCCCTCCACTATCTATCCTCCACGCTACTGTTCACTCGACTCGCCCTGGGTACCCCGGGTCAATATGGCGGCGCTGCCTGTCCCGGGGGTCCTGCCCGTCTTCTTCTTGGCCGCCTCCTCCTGCTTCTCCTGCTCAATGTTCTTGACGTAGTTCTCGATGTCCTCGACCGGCAGCATCTCGATCGGCTTGCCGGGCGCCATAATGGCGATCTCGATATTCTTAGCACCCGTCTGCACCACCTCGAGCAGTGACTTGATCGCTAGCCGCACTGTCGCCTCGCGGTCCATGTCCTCCTTGTAATTGCGCTCCAAGAACTCCCGGACCGTCTTGCTCGACCGGCCGATGGCGTTGGCTTTCCTGCGGCAGGTGTCAGCCCCACAGTATTCCCTCTCCCGCGTCTTCTCAACGCTTCGCACGCTTACCATGCCGAGTAGATACCCGACGGCTCGGTCTGGTAAAGCCTGGGCGTGTCGCTGCCCTTGTCGAAACCGACAATGAGGGTGCTGATACCGAAGGGCCGGACGCCACCGCTCTGGGTGTACCGTTGCTGCACGCCGGCGACGTACTTGGTGATGTACTCGACTGTGACAGGGTCCTCGAGGTTGAGGCGGTGCGACTGGGCTTCTAACCGCGCCTTGTCGACCAGGATGCGGGCGTCTGCGTTCAGGCCGGCGAAAGCGAGGCACACGTGGGTATCGAGGAGACCGATCTTGGAGGGCGTGATGCGAGTGTCTTGGAGTTTCATGGCCGACCGCTTCTCGCAGCCCAGGACTACCACATCCTTGCCCTTGACACCAACCGCGCAGGTACCTGTCGTGGCATTGTCAGCTATTTAAATGGTGCAACGCGGGGCGGGGGACAGCAGCTGCTTACCTCTCTTGACAGCCTCGCCGGCATATTCGACCTGGAAGACGTGTCCATCGGGACTATGAACGGGTTAGCGGCTTGTTGGGAGACCTGGGGCGAAGTAACGGCGACGGACCTAAACACTGAAGGCGAGCTAGGTTAGCGATCATAGGATGGCTGTGGAGCTGCAGACAGCGCCCGAGAGAACTCACCCGAAAGGGCTCTGTCGTATCCCGAAGCCATGATTTGCGTATGGTGATTGGGTTTCCGTCGTCCTTTTTTTTTCCGCTAAATTCAGGTCCCTTTGTGCAGAGGTTCGAGACGGGCGGGAGGATGTGGTGCAATCAGTTGCCTAGTTGAGTTGCGGTTGGTGGTTGCTGGAGATGCGGGACCTCAGATGCAACTGAGGTGCAGGCTGCCAGCTGTGACGACGAAGCTCCAAGGCTGCCAAAGAAGCGCGCGAAGCAAGTCGACCCACCCAAGCAGCTCCAACCAACTCCTCCCGCCGCAGCTCTAGCCCCAGTCTTCGCCGCAACCCCAACCCTTGCTTACAAGATCACTCTCGAATCATCCTGCAGAGAACCCCTACAGAAGCACCTTGGTCCTCACGACTATTCCCACGGCGTTACGAAGGCCAAAGTGGATTGAAGTCACGACTGATAAAAATCAAGAGTCATGCTCATGCGCGAAAGGAACACCTGTTGATATTGAACATGCATAAGTGTCATGCGTGAACTTGTAATTACTATGTACGGACTTCGTACCTTCCACAACCTACTTAAGTTCCCACAGGAAGTTACACCATACACACATCGGATTATTATTGAAACAAGAGGTGCACAACTGTGACGCAGATATTACTTGCCTAGCACCTATCCGAGAGAAAACACGCGGCTCACATTCCACCAGGTATTTAGGTATTAATTAATTAGACAGGAACTCCATTGCGCTCGTGTTTTTCAAGATTCAAAGCGTCAAGTCAATCCCATTTCAACTCACTGACATTGAAGTCAAATTCTTATTTGTCTGATACCTCGCCAGTCTATCCGGCCTTTACTCATGTATTATTTGTTGCACGTACAACGCCAAATCAATTAATTAGGGTGATGTTCACGGTAACTCGACTCCTTGTTTTTATTAAACTTCGATTCCGAGCACTTCCCTGACCATCAACAGAACAATCTGGCAACATTTCCGTACAGCTTTCGCCAATCGTAAAAGATGACGAACGAAACTTCTCCCATCCCCTCTTTTCTCTCCACTCATCAATCCGACCTCGATCCGTCACAGAACCAGAGCAGCTGCCCCAGCGCTCAACAACCGGCCAACTCCTGCTTCGCTCTCGAACTTCTTAAAAACGTCGACTTCCGAGTCGTTGAAACTTTCCGTCGGCAAAGGAACCGTCAGTTATTGCGGAAACATCCTATCGAGCCACACCACTCCCGGGTTAATGGCGGTAATTGAGCATGTGTTTTGGGGAGTAGGGGCTTGAATTCGGTCGAGCCAGGAGCATGCTATCGCGGCTCCAATGCAGCTGGTGTGCGGTTACCGAGCGGCGGCCCTGGAGCAAGCTGAAATCAACACCAGTTGGGTCCGCCCTTCGGCAACCTCAGCGGCTCAAGCCAACCGGCCGGAGGGAGAGATCGTCGCCATCAACGGCAGAAGCAAGGCACAAGGATGCTTACAGTTTTTGAATCACGACCCATGCTCTCTGGAAAAGTTGTATTGCTCTCTTCGATGGTGGTGTTCCATTGACTGGAGCAGCTGAGATTCTCTCTGCCTGCAGGACGCGTCTTCGCTGCTTCGATAGGGGCAGGCGTGCCGGTTGGCCGAGACTTGAGGTTTTAATTGCGTCAAAACATGTTCCGTCGGGCGTGTCGCTCCGGTCCTGGGGACTCGCTTCTGTGACGGCTTGCTATCAGGAAGCGCCAGAAGTGGTAAGTCTTTGGAACAGTGCGTCTTGCGGAACGGCATGAGGACGGTGGGGCGAGTCTTGGGACGAAAGTCCACACACCTGTTGGCAAACCCGGCGACCAAGGCCTGTATCGCTGGAGACATTCCTGGGTTCTACGACCTGTTTCGTTTGGACTGGGTCAGCATGGGCGGCCAGTGATGATGCTTCAGAGGGGTTGACCCGCCTTTGGTGGTGCTACCTGACTGCGTTGCAACTGAGGCTGAATGTCCCATCGATGATTGACATAGACAGGCATTGTACAGACGTCAGCCGAAGCTGGTGAGTGGTCCCTCAACCTTACCCGGGTTCTTATCATTGGCCAAAACGGTGGGCCTCAGACAACACGGAGAGTGGTAGAAGGCATCATAAGGTTCCCACTCACCGGGACCGCGAGCATCATATTGCATGCAATTGCTGCTTCTCATCATTGGCCAAAAGGGAAGGCCTCAAATCAACACGGGGAAAAACAATTATCAGAGGGTTTCAAACTCATTCGGGGTGGCGAACATGGTGCTGCAAGCAATTGCTGCCCATGATAATCGTTGCCACGGAAGTGGTATGAAGAAGGCCAGTTCTATCGAGCTAGGTCGAAAGGGGTCTGAGGCGATACCGAGGCATATCAGGGGTTCTTCATAAACAACACAGCTGGTGATTCCCACAACACACCATAGAATGGAACACTGCTGCGAGAGAGGTCAGGTGGAGCCTCAAAGAAAGACGGACTCATAGCATCGATGATGAACTTCCCTCTGCTGGGATAGTGGGGGACTGCCAAGTCCATCCCTGTCCATCGGGAACAATCTGAGGCACCGAGGATGTCGAAGGGATCTTTGAAGCAGCAGGGCTAATTGCGGTGCAAGGAAGCGAGCAGGATAGGCTGAGATGTGGAACAAGCGAGCCACTGCCGAGCTTGCAGGGCTAAAAGAAGACGGAGAGTGTGGGAAAGGTGTTGAGGATAAGAGGAGAAGAAACGAAGAGCGAGATTGACGCTTATATATCTTTCTCAGCCACACTTTGCGACTTCCATGCCTACTGTTTCGTTAACGCAGGCGCTTTACGAACTGCTCGATCTGCAGGGGCGAGTATCAGGGCTTGTCTCTCTTTCTTTTTGGACTATCTCACTTTGAGCAAGTACGTCTATGGGCAAGAATGGAGAGGTTAGAGACAACAGCTACAAAGCATCGGCTGATGGAAACGCTTGGTGAGAAGGAAGGGAGAGTCGGGAGAGTCGGGAGGCAGGGTGGGAAACGACCCAGAACCGAATGACCGAGTAGTCAACAAACAAGTATACACACACGCACAGGAGTCGGGGTGGTATAGAAAAGGAAAGAAATCTCGATAATGCAAAAGTAGCGTGGAAAGACCGTCTTTGCAATGCAATACCTTGCCCATTCTCCAGTTACGATTCCAGTAGCTTGCAGACTTATTCGAGGCAGTGACCACTGACAAACGACGAGAGAAGCAAGGAGCGCTGCTAAGCAGCTCGTTGCTGTTGTTACCGATCCTTTCCCTCCAAGTTTACCAACCTCTGTTCAGATCCCATGGATGTCTGGTTCCAACCTAAAATTCTCTGAGATACACATTCTTTCACCATGTTGCGGCTCGTTAATTAGTAGTACTAATGGTTTGAGACTTGGAAACAGGGCAGTAGGGCCCTTGGCCTTTGTGCAGAACGTTCGTTTGGAAGATAGTAGATCCAGGGTTAGGGTTGAGCGCGCGACCGAGACGGACCCCCACCAGATGGCTTCCGACAACGGCCCGTCAGAAACGGCCAGCTGCCAAGCATGCAACAACCGCGAATCGGAGGCTATCGCCGGTGTCGCTGCCTCCTACCTACTTCATGAAAGGAACTCATTTCCTTTTCCTTGAATTCATTGCAACTCTGGGCATGCAACGGCCCTGTTGATTGTCGATTGGTTTACGTTGGGTGTGTCACTGGCTAGTAGACTGGTTATTGACAATTCTAGCCATTTTGGTTGTTCCAATTTTCCTTTTACTTTTTTAGGGCTATTTATTCCCGACACAGTGCAGTCGTGACCATGGCCGCCCGCCAACAATGGACGCCGGTCCTGAGGAGGTTGAAGTTGACAAGGGCCTCTTGTCCTAGTATCAGCCGACAAGCCGCGCTACGGCGGTCGCTATCACCACCAGCTCGCTGCTTCAGCAACTCCGGCCCCCAGCAATTTCAGAAGACAAACCCCGCTGCCGCCGTCCGGGGCAAGTTGACGAGCGAAACTTACCCGGACTTAAAGCGGGACAGTCGCTTCGCCCAGCTCACGGAGGAACATGTGGCATACTTCCGGCAGCTTCTCGGCAGCGAGTCGGCCGTCATCGACGGCGTCACGCGCAGCGACGCGGCCGACGACATCGAGCCCTTCAACACGGACTGGATGCGCAAGTATCGAGGCCACTGCCGGCTGGTGCTCAAGCCCGGCTCCACCGAGGAGGTCAGCAAGATCCTCAAGTACTGCAACGACAACATGCTCGCTGTCGTCCCCCAGGGCGGCAACACGGGCCTCGTGGGCGGCTCCGTGCCCGTCTTCGACGAGATCGTCATCAACATGGGCCGCATGAACAAGATCCTCGAGTTTGACGCGGTCAGCGGCACGCTGGTGGCCGAGGCCGGCTGCATCCTCGAGGTGGCCGACCAGTTCCTGGCCAGCAAGGGCTACATCTTCCCCCTGGACCTGGGAGCCAAGGGGTCCTGCCAGATCGGCGGCAACGTCTCGACCAACGCGGGCGGCCTGCGCCTGCTCCGCTACGGGAGCCTGCACGGCAACGTCCTGGGCATCGAGGCCGTGCTCGCTGACGGCACCGTCGTCGACGACCTCTGCAAGCTGCGCAAGAACAACACGGGCTACGACCTGAAGCAGCTGTTCATCGGCGCCGAGGGCACCATCGGCATCATCACCAAGGTGTCGATCCAGTGCCCCCAGCGCTCCCCGGCCCAGAATGTTGCCTTCTTCGGGCTCGAGTCGTTCGAGCAGGTCCAGCGGGCCTTCCGCGAGGCAAAGGGCCAGCTGTCCGAGATCTTGTCCGCCTTCGAGCTCATGGACGAGAGCAGCCAGGCGCTGGTCCGCCAGGTCACCGGCAACAAGCGCCCGCTCGAGGGCGAGTATCCGTTCTACTGCCTGATCGAGACCAGCGGCTCCAATGCCGACCACGACAGCGAGAAGTTGCAGGCCTTCCTCGAAGACGTCATGGAGAAAGGCGTCGTCGCGGACGGGACTCTGGCGCAGGACGAGACGCAGATCAGGTCCCTGTGGGCTTGGCGCGAGGGCATCCCCGAAGCCCTCAGCCACCTCGGCGGCACCTACAAGTACGACGTGTCGATCCCGCTCAAGGAGCTATACCAGCTGGTCGAGGACACGCGCGCCCGCGTCGAGGCCGCCGGCCTGCTCGGCGACACGGACGAGTTTCCCGTCCGTGCCGTAGTTGGCTACGGTCACATGGGGGATGCGAACCTCCATCTCAACGTCTCCACTAGGCGGTTCGACGAGCGGATCGAGAAGGTACTGGAGCCGTTCGTCTACGAGTGGATCGCAGAGCGGCAGGGCAGCATCAGCGCCGAGCACGGCCTGGGATTGATGAAGAAGAAGTTCATTGGCTACAGTCGCAATCCCACGATGGTCGGGCTGATGAAGAACATCAAGACCACATTTGATCCCGTAGGCATCACCATTTTTTTTTTTTTCATTTTTTCTTTTCTTTTCTTTTCTTTTCTTTTCTTTTTTTTTCCCTTCCTCCCTGTCCGGATTTGTGGACCCAATGGGCTGACGACATTGCAGAAGGGCATCTTAAACCCCTACAAGTACCTCTGAGAATTCGCGATGTTCGAGGCAATATCTTAACAACAACTTGGTAACTATCGGTGTCTCAACACTAGTGACCGAAGTGTAAACTGCATCGAGATATATTTTTTTTCCTGTTTCCTCTACAGTACACATACTTTAGCCAGCGATACCGTTGATTCCCGACGTTGCCACCGGTCAACATCCGAACTTCGCCCATCTGTCGTCACGAGAAATTTCCCATCACCAAAGAGGCAGCCACTGTTGCTGACGCCAGAGCTAGAAGCAGTCAAACTCGGGGTCTTACTCAGCAACATTCCGCCGTCCCGTCCTTGATTTGGGTTATTGACCTTTGGAGGTCTCGGCTATCATCTCATTGGGCAGATTGCGAAAGGCGCATACCCAAAGGCGTTTTCTCTGTGCCACACCACCCCCAGTCGTGTTGTGGGCCAATCTCCACGCTGGGTAGTGCAGCAGTGGCTTATTTGTTCTTCGCGCGCTACGGAGTATTGCCCGGCCATCGGACGGCTAAAACGGGCTGCAGACCCCTGCTCCTGCTACTTCCTCAGCCCTATGGTAGGGCTCATTCATTCCTCGAGTACGCAGTATGAGCGCCCAGGCACCTTCTTAGCGCCCCGTCACTACTTGGCCCTGCTTTTGGCCAATCTTTCTCTGGAGCTCGTTCAAACCGTCGCATCCCGCCGTTCGTTCCGCCGGGAGGTTGTTCAGTAACCGAAACCACCACCACCCCATTCCCCTGCGCTATTTCCCAAGCGGTCATGGCAGGGACATGCACATAGTCGCCGGCTGCCACGACGATGATCAGCGTTGGTATCATGTGGGTTGACCTACCTTAGCTCGTAGCCCAGGAAAGGTCTATTACCGGCGGCCGCATCCCCGTTCCAGCGGGTTCCATGACGCACTCCATGATCTAAGCATCCTTCTTCAGCTAGTCAGGGCATTTTTTTTTCCCACGTGGAACTGCCCGTTCCTGTTGCAATTGTTCGAAGGCCTCATCGACCATGCGCAGAGAGACCGCGTGCTTGGCTCTGGGGGTTACCTCCGGGCCTTTAACGCAAAGGAAATAGCACCAGGTTTTAAAATGGCATCCCTCTCCCAGGGCGTCAGATTTTCGCCCGCCTTTTCGTGTCCGGGGTCCACGCCATGTCCACGTCGGATAGTCAGCAACTCCTGCTGCGCGAAATCACCACTCGCCAGGGTTGGTCGATTGCAACCCCCCCCCCCCTCCTTTTCTTTTAGGCTCATAGAAGGTCTACCAGGGCTTTCGGCGGATACAAAAGAGGCACGGCGAAGACTCCTTTATTCCGAAAGTTTCCCCCACGTTGATCATCGTTGGACACCCTGGTGAAGACACACCGGTTTCACACTGTAATTTTGATCCGTGATGGGTGAGAGTTTCTTCCCTGGAGAGATAATTCGGCTCTTTCTTGTTGCCGTGATGCCGTCCTTGTCTGCTGGCGGCGCGCACCGGCCAGCGCTGCCATAACGGGAGACAATTTGCGAGTTCATTTCACTAACCTAGGAAACAAAAGTGGGAGTTCCGGGCAAATACAAAGGCTGCGAGAGTATGGATATCGTTTACCACCCGCCCTCACAATGAAAAAGGGTTGCTAACATTCATTCTAGCGTGCCGTCTCCGCCGAGTAAAGGTACGTCGGCAACGGAGTGTCTCGCCCGCCCGCTGCGAGAGCGAAAAAGAAACGGGACGAGCCGCCGTCGCCGACCCCCCCCTCCCCCCTTCCCGTTCCATCACACCTCATCTCCTTGGCTCTCACCGCATTTCCTCTCATCCACTCCCCTTTCGAAACAGGCAGCGTGACGCGAACAAAACAAACACACCTACAAGACTCAACAAGCCCGACTCATCCATCACTCGTGGTGGTTCGCTCAGACCCTCCAGATCATTCCCATGACAGCTGACAAAACAAAAACACAAACATAAACAGTGCGACAACCAGCGGCCCCACTGCCGAAAATGCCTCGACGGCGGCCGCATCTGCGCCGGCTACGAGCGCGAGACCGTCTTCATCATCGGCACCCTCGACGACCGCGGTCGCTGCTCCTCGCACCCCCCGAGGGTCGTCAACAAGGCTTCGGGAACCGGGGGTGGTAGTACTGGTGGTAGTAGTAGCGGCAGCAGAAGCGGCAGCAAGAAGGCGAGATCCAGGTCGTCTACGCCCGTTACCAAGGAATCGGTGGGTTGTGATAGTGGTGGTGGTGGTCGCGATGAGGGAAAGGAAAGCGGTACTGTGGTCGAAGTCGTGGTTGATGGGGAGCCAAGACCGGCTTGGGATGACCTCGTTCGGCTAGACTGTCGTCGACCTCGGCAACGTCGCGGGAGGTATTCGACGCAGCTTGCCGGTCTGGGAACAGATTTGCCGGGCGTTGTGGTGAGGGAGAGCGGGGACGGGGGTTCCTATCTCTCGCTGCCGGCGTATGGAACGCCAGACGTGCAGCTCGGGATGGGAACGGAGGAGCTCCGGCTGGGACCGCGGTGCCTGGTGCATCTCGCTGCTCCTGATCAGGGACAGGGAGTGGCACATAGTGTCTGCATGTTCCTTTATCAGGTGAGTTGAGAGTGCGAGCTTGGCGGTCGGGCGTTGCTCCCAACTCACCGCGTGCAGCATGGCAACGAACCTTACTTCGCCAACCAACCACGCTGGAAGGATCCATTTGTCCAAAACGACAATGTCCTCCGGGCGGCCCCAGAACAGTTCCGTTCGTTTCCCGCCCACCACTTCTTCGCCCGCGTCTACCGTCCCAACGCTGTAAGTCTGCCTTTACTGGCACCCCCCCCCCGGGCTCGTGCCGTCAGCCCCATCCAGACTCTCATGGCTTGTAAAAAACAACAGATTATGACCGCCCTTCTGAACCGCACCCCAACGTTTCTTGCCGAGCCCCAATGGCTCTCCGTCCCTTTCGAGATTCACCCCAAAGCCCCTCTCGACCGGTTGTTCGACAACCTCGCCGTCCTAGCTTCTCTTCTTCCTCGCGCGGACCACGTCCTCACGCAGGAACCTACCTTCGCTCGTCGGCTGATGGCGCAGGAGTTGCTTAATGACTGTCTGGATCTGGAGATGGAGATGGGCCGGTGGTATACCTCCCTGCAACACCCGTCAATGTCCGGCAGCGCTGGTGGAGGAGCTGGGGGCCAACCACTTTTCTGGCTCTCTGACCCGACGGTGACGAGGGTTAACCTCCCTTTCAATCCGCTAACCTTCCGAGATAACCGCACCGCCCTCGCCCTGTCCTACTACTGGGCCGCTCTCGTCCTCTTCTACCCCACCATCTGGCGCCTCTACTTCGCCGCCGTCATCGACGCCGTCGTCGTCATGGATACCACCACCTCCTCCAACCCTCCGTCGTACCTCCCGCATCACCAACCTCACCAGCACCAGTACCAGCAGCAGCAGCAACAACAACAGATGCCACAGAGCACCACCCCCTCCATGTTCACTCCCCTCCCCATCCCCCCGCGCCTCCAAGACCTCGACCCGATGCGCTACTCCCTGCCACAGGTTCGCCAGATTGCCGGCAACGTCTGCCGCACTCTCGGCTTCCTCCTCCTCCCCCAAGGCAGCAGCAGCAACAGCAGCAGCAGCAACAGCAGCAACAATACTTTCGTTTCCCTCCCCGGGTGGGCCCAACCAGACCTGCTTTGGCTTCCCTTCCTTGCCGTGGCACGACTCTTCCGCGAGCTGGGAGGCATCGTCTCTGCCCAGCCGGGAGGAGCATCTCAGGCCGGTGCGGAGATGGGCATGGAAATGCAGATGGGGGTTGGGATGGGGCTGGGGATGGGCGCGGGTCTAGACATGGGTTTGATGGATGCGTCGTCGGGAGGCGGCGGCGGCGGCGGCGGCGAAGGGCGGCTGGTGGAGGAGATGTGGTGCGATGGCCTCAGGGAGAGGCTGCTCGCGCGGGTCGGGGAGATGAGGGAGGTTGTGGCGGGGAGGAGGTGGCTTGATGTTGCCTCTCTCTGATGAGTGATGAGTAGGGAGATGGGTGGGAAAAGGAAATGAAAATGGGATGAAATACGAAGAGGGGGAAAGGGAATCGAGAGAGGGGGGAACTTGGGTTTGCGCCAATCCCCAGCTGGTTTGGGCCCCAATCTGCTGCTGCCTTTGTCATTGTTCTGTTAGGATTGTCTGATTGGCATACACTGTTTCAATTCCCTCCCCCCATTCCTTCTTCTACCTCTTCTTGACTTTTTGTTTACTACCTGTGTGCTCCGCACAGCCATCATTGCTCTCTTGTGGGTTCGAAGAGCTGCCATCTCGTTCAACATTAGGAGATCTGAGGCCGTTCCCCTCCAGAGCTTAATCGGTTGTATGTACGTACATACATTGCCGAACGGGCGGGCGGGCTAAAGACTGCACCTGTCAGCGGTGACGACGATGTCCGCCCGGGTCCTCTCTCTCCCCAAACGGCAGAAATAATTCCCGATTTTTTTTTAACGTTCTCTAAAAGGTAGCAAGCTAGCCGGTCTCCCGCTTGACCGGGGGGGGGGGGGGGTTCTTGACGCGGTTGGCGATTGCCATAGAGATCGATGCCTGCTCGATATCGGGGTGAGCGAGGGATCCTAGCAACCAATCGCGATTGTGTGTAGACGTTAGCCCAGCAATGTCTCTCGCTCCGGAGGAGCAGCAAGTGTGCCGGCTGTCTTCTCGCGGACCTTCGGTAAGCGCTCAGGGGCCAGAGCACCCTTCAGGCGTTCCATCGATGCTAACTATATGCCGAGGACCGGGATCCGGTTCCCGTCCGGCGGGGGACTGGACTGCTCTTCCGACCAAGCCATATATCTGAGAAGACGATCTGGCCATCCAGCAGCTCGTCATCTCGGGTCTCTCTGGTCCGGCCTGAACATGATCAGAGTCAAGCCTCTCCCACTTGGCGCTGCCACATGTCTATCGAGAAGAGGCCGTGTCGGCTAGATGAAATCGTGAGAACGGGGAGATCAGGCCAATGGGACGAGAACAATAGCAAAGCAACTGGGAAGGGGGGGAAAAAAATTATCATCTCGAATATGCCGACCGTCAATAAATACCTTGGACAACGCCAAACCCATAACGCGACGATATATATACGGAGTGTGACACAGAGATTTCCCTTCCTAATACTCGAAATCATCATCCACCGCTGGCCCTTTGCTCTTGGCCACGCTCTCCTGTTTTCGGTACATCTCGGCCACCTGCCTGCTGGTGGTCGCCTCGTCCGGCTTCTTGTCATCGCGGACCTTGATGAAGCGGGGGAACCGCAGACTGATGCCCTTCTCCCCGCTCGGGTCAACCCCTTCCTTCATGCCGGCCTTGTACCGCGGGCTGAGCGTCAGATCGGCCGTCTTGACCTCCCACACGTACCTGGGCTCGAACCAGACATCGGGCTGATGCTGGCTGCCGGAGCTGTGTGAGTAGAAGGGCTTTGGTCGGTCGATGACAATCTCCGAGAGCGATTTGTGAAGCTCTTCGAGCACGGCCTCGCTGAAGCCCGTGCCGATGTTGCACACCGTCTCGTACGTGTCGGTACCCGGGTTGTAACACGCCAGCAGGAAGGCCCCGTAAACCGAGGTGCGCTTGCCCTTGCCGTAGTAGGCACCGAGGACGACGAGGTCCAGGGAGTCGCCGATGCCGGATAGATAGTCTTTCTTGATCTGAAAGGGGCGTCAGTGACATCCAGTTGGTTGCTCAAAGGAGCGAGACAACGGCATACCTTGAGCCAGTTCCGGCTGCGCTTGCTCGGCTCATACCCGCTCTCCTCGCCATCCAACATCTTGACCATCAAGCCCTCGCAAGATGCCTTGACCGATTCGTCGAGGAACGTCTGGATCTCGTCCAGCTCCTGCCCATTCATGTATGTGGCGAAGGCGAACTCGCCCTCGACGGGCTGGAACGCCTGTTGAAGCAGCTCGCGGCGCTCCCTGAGTGACTTTTTCACGACCGCCTCGCCGTTCAGATAGAGCAGGTCGAAGGCGAACACGCACACCGTGACCTTGACGTCTTCCACTTTGACATCCTTCTTCTTGCGCGTCATGAGCTGTTGGAAGGGGAGGACCTTCTTCTCCTTGACATCCCACGCTACGGACTCGCAGTCCAGCACGAAGCTCTTGGTGTCCTCCTTGACCCAGGTTGGCAGCTTAGCGAGGATGTCGGGGTATTTTTTGGAGAGATCTTCCGAGTTTCTTGAGAAGATGGCAGCCACACCCTTGCCGACCTCCTTGGTGGCACCCATTGCCGACTGGCTGAGTTGCTCATCCGTGTCCTTGGCGACGTAGTGGATCTGCGCCCTCTCGCCGTCATATTTGTACTCGCACGTGAAGGTCTGGCCTTCGAAGCGGTCGAGAACTTCAGTGATGGCCTTTGTCGGCTTCGCCAACATGGGCTTCAAAGGCACGCCAGGGCGCAGCTTGCAGTGTTCTCTCAAGTTCTCGATGCCGTATTTGACCATTGCAGGGATGATGATATCGTAGCTGGGCAATTCGCTGCGCACCGTCAGCAAGAATATCGAAGGACGCCTTTCAGGAGTGAGAGCGAGCACGAACCTGTAGACCGTCTTGAGAATCGACTCGCCCTTTTCAAGATCACTCGTACTCGGGACCGTCCCTTTTTTGTACGCCTCGTGCGCGACAACGGCCTGTGCGAGCGCAACGATGACCGTCTTCTCCGCCAGACCAAGTCTCAATTTGCCCTCCAGGAAGCGAACGATGTATTTGGCCTCGCTCGGGCCGCCCTTGTCTCTGGTGATATCCACCTTACCCGTTCCATTGGCATCGGCAGCCGACAAGAGCTTCTTGATGCCGTCCACCTTCCTGCCTTGCGCGCCATTGCCAGTCACTGTGGCAATTCCCATCAGACCCTTGTGGACGCCTCGTACAGTGAGCGGCTTCGGCTTGAACATGGTCGGCTGTGTCGATCTAGACTTGACGGCAACCAAGCCGAGATCGCCAATCTCCTTCTGATCTTGCTTGATGACCGCCAGGCTGCGACCGGTGGACTCGCCGATCGCCTTCATGATGAGCGACTCGCCAATGCCAAGCTCGACGCCGGCAAAGTCGGGAGCAAGCTTGTTGACCATGAGCAGGACCGTCGGCAGGAGGTCGTCCGGCGTAAGCCTGAGAACCTGGCGCAGGAACAGCGAGCAGTGAGCCAAGATCTCGAGCCGCTTGGTGGTGAGCTCGATCGACGAAAAGGTCTTGCAGAGCGCGGCGTATGGCACTGGGTCGCCCTCTTTCCAGTCGGGATATGGGTGCTTGACGTCCGATTTGAGAGTGGCCTGGACCTTCTGGCGCGCCTTGGCTGCGACTTCGGGCTTTTCCTCCTCGTCTTGCATCTCCTCCTCCTCAACTTCAGATGCCGACTCAGGCGTATCCTCCTCGGCCTCTGTCTTCGCGGCGACTTCAGCCTCGGTATCTTTTCCCTTCGGCGACTTGGTTCTGGCGGCAGAAGAGGCCTTTGTTGCCTTCTTCGGCTCCGGCTCTGGCACATCCTCCATCTCTACGTCATCCTCGTCCTCGTCCTCGACGACCTTTCTTGCCCTTCTGGGCCGCTTGCTTGCGGGTGCCGCAACTTCAGCATCTTCCTCAACATCAGCCTTGCTTTCTTTAGGTGCAACCGCCGGCCTGGCAGGCCGTCCCCTCTTCTTGCTGTTCTCTGTTGTCCCAGCTGTGTTAGCGCGGTTAATCCCCTCGACGTCCCCTTTTCCCGTACCTTTATCCGACCCTACGCTCTCGTTGTCTTCCACTTCACTTGCCACCTCTTCCTTCTTCGGAACAACCTCCTTGTCATTCTCCTTCTCCTCATCGCCTGCTTTGGTCGAGAACCTCAACTTGGTCTGCTGAGCTGGCGCCGGCTTTCCCTTGGCTCCATTTGCCTGGCCAAAAAACTTGCTAACGACGTGTCAGCCAAAACCCCGCCTAGCAACCTGACAGCTGAAAATAACAACATAAAATAAGTAATAATAACGGAGCCCTTGCGGCAGGTGTGATTACCAACCCCAAGGTAGTCTGCCCGCTCTTCACATACCCCAGGGTAGCCTGCTTGCGCGCCATCTCGTCTTGTCTGCCGTGCCCGCTTTCTGTTCCGTTGCGTCCCCACCCGGTAACCTGGCGCTTCAGATTCAGGGCTGAGAGCCACGAGCGACGGTCGACGGCGACGGTGAGAGGCAGATGTCCGCGACAGCAGCGGCGGGACGAAGTCACAGGAGTCCCGGTGATGGAGCGGCAGAGGGAATCAGCGAAGTAGAGATGGGGGAGTCGGGGAGCCAGTTTTGCGTGGCTGGACGGGGGTTCGCGGGAAGGGAGTGAGAAGGAAAGGGAATGGGAGCATTTAACGCTGTCCGAATTTCGAAGTCGTGTTGGCGAAAGACGGAGGTTGACCACTGTAAGTGATCAGGGTTCCCGAGAGAGGCGGTGCAGGCAGTTCAATCAGGCAACGAAACCGGAAAAGGTGGCTGCGATTGGATCGTGATTTAGGCAATTGGCGATCGTGGATCGTTGAGCTCGAGTCCCTTGTGGTGACGCGCTTTGACGCGACTTTTGGCGAAGGCAGCAGTTGGTTACAGGGGTCGCGTAAAGTGCACGGTCACATGAGTGAGCCGCCCAACAGAAAAGCACCGGCCATCAATGGGGCACGCTACCTGGTGGAAGTTGTTCGTGACATTCATAACGTTCGATCGCTCAGCTCTCGATCGCAAAGTCGAATTTTGTAGTTAACTCTTAACCAAGCAGGCAACAGCTGGAAAAAAAAAAAAGAATTTCAAGCTTCCCATCCCGAACCTCAATTTCACGACCTTCCCAGGCTCTATAGCAGATTAGGATACTGTACAGCAAAACTCCCTAACGCTCGCTCAGAACCTCGCAGTCCCGGCATGAAACCTGTCCTCCCAAGGTGGAATCCATTAAAGCAAGCTGTCGGCTCCGCACGTTCCTCAATGGAAGTAGTAAACCTCATCCGGCGTCCGGCCCCGGATAAACTGCGGCTCGGTGCCACGGACGTAGATATCCTCGAACAGGATCTTGGCCGTAGGCTCGGGGAAGGGCATGGCCTCGGCTGCGGCGACCTCCTCATTGACGTGGTTGCGAGCCTCCTTGTCGATGGCCTTGAGCTCGTCCTCCTTCGCAACGCCCCAATCCAGGATGTGCTGCTTGAGGCCGGCAATGGGGTCGTGGGTGGACCGCATGCGCTGAATCTCCTCACGGGTACGGTAGGTGGTGCCAGGGTCGGACATGGAGTGACCGCCGTACCGGTAAGTGACGTACTCGAGAACAAGAGGGCCATTGTCCTGCTCCGTCCACTGCTTTCCGTACTGGACAGCAGCCTTGACGGCGAGCACGTCCATGCCGTTGATCTTCAGACCCGGGATATACTGCCCGCGCTTGTAGTAGTCGGTCAGGGCCGATGAACGAGCCGCAGATGTGCCCATACCGTACTTGTTATCTGCGCAGCTGTCAGTAACTGCAATTTCATTCATCCGTGACTGCGAGGCCCAGACTCACTCTCGCAGCCGAACAGCGCCGGGAGGTTCCAGAGCTTGGCCATGTTGAAAGCCTCGAAGACCTGACCCTGGTTGCTGGCACCGTCACCTATGGAAAAGTCAGCAGTTTGTCTCACAGATCATGTCCCGAGATTTGTGAGTGAGCATCCATACCGTAGAGAATGATGGTAGCCTTCTTGCCACCGGTGTACTTCTGGGCAAAAGCAAGACCGGCACCGACGGGGACCTGAGCGCCGACGATACCGTTGCCGCCGTAGAAACCCTTGGTAAACATGTGCATGGAGCCACCCTTGCCGTAGGCGATACCCTCGCGGCGGCCGAGCAGCTCACCAATGATGGAGCGGACAGTACCACCACGCATGTACGCGAAGCCGTGGCATCGGTACGAGGTGATAACGTCGTCAGACTTGTTGATAGCGTGCTCAATACCGACGGCGACGGCCTCCTGACCGGTGGAAAGGTGGCAGAAACCCCGGATCTTCTTCTCCTTGTATAGCCTGTCGGCAGCCATCTCCATTTGCCTTTATCCAGCATAGATGTCAGCCTGGCGGGTCCGATGCAGAATTCCCAGGAGGTTGGCACTGCATACCTGACAACTACCATGTCGCGGTACATGTCCTTCAGTTCCTTCTTGGTAACCTCGAGCGTGTAGGGGGGCGGGTCGAGCTCGTAGGTCTCGAAGCTCTCATCGCTGAGCCTGATGTGGAAAGGCTCGTCATCGGACTGTTTTCCAAATAGCAACATTAGTAAGACGCTGATTGACCACCCGAGCTCAGCCCAGTTGGCTAAACCAGGGCAATATCGCGATCCCACGCCGACGTATCAATTGAATTGAAACCATACCTCCGGAATGGAAGTCTTGTCGACCTGCGCCGACGCAGCATTTGTGGTAACTGTCCTCCGGGCGGCGGCGATGGGGGCAGCTTGGGCGCGCTGAGCAGCGCGGATCGGCACTGCCCGCGATATCCGGACGGCCCGCGAGAACATTGTGCGACGAGATGCGATGTGATATGAGCGAGGTTAGTGGAGGAGGTAGGTGGGGGGGAAATCAGTCTGAGAAAGAAACAGAAGAAACGGCGGAATCTGCGAAATCGCAAAGTTCTGCTTCCTGCGTGCAAAGCTGACCCTGCAGCAGTCTTGAGAAAAAGGGCGCCCCATTTTTTGGCGTTGGGGGACTGAATGATGCTTGTTGAACAGGAGCTAAGCTGTTTTGGGAAAGCTAGCATGGCCTGCTCCTGGTGGTCCGGGCCCGTCAGACCTCCACTCACCGCGCGCTATTTTCTGTGACAGCTCGGAAAGGACCGACCAAGAACCCCAAGTGGATCTGTCAAAAGTGAAGAGATAAGATACTCTGTCTTTGTCACTACACTACTGTGTACGTAGTGTACAGAAGTGATCCGTACACACTACGGAGTGGACATTCAGTGGGTCCCTCTTGCTCGTCTACTACTGCGAAGGAAACTTCAATAAAGGATGATCAACTCTATATTGTAAACTAGCTCAGCTAAGTGAGAAGCCAGCTTCAATTGAGGCTAAGCCGACGGTGCGAGTTCGGGTTGGTCTTCGTCCAGTTCTGTCGGTTACTTTCCGAGACCGGAATCGGGACATTGTTACAGTCCCACAATGCTCTCTGCACATTCGTTGCTCAAGAGCACAAGTCGCAGCAGACGCCAAGGCTGAAGCAGGTAGTGTGCTCAACTTCGATCGTTCAATTCACCGCTAAACCGACAACTCTAGCCCGAACATCGCGGGGACTGTGCCATATCATCACTAGGTCAAGCCCCGCCTAACTTCAACACAGGATAGCAAGTTCTCCCCCAATACTCCGAGCACAGCGTGCTGTGTGAAGCCGAATCCGCGCCTGACCTTGAAACCCCCATCCTCCTAATGTCCCAATGCCGCATTGTTTGATAATATCCCTAAGGTTTTCGCCCAATAAAACCATGCGAACTGTTGGAAACTTGAAACGCCATAGCAATGCCCACACCTGTGTCTCTTATCGTTGACTTTGGTATCGTAGTCCCGTATGCCTCTGTCGCCGGAGAGTGCAACCATAATAGAAAACGCTGACCTGCGTGTGCCAGCCGCTTCGGAGGGTATCTGCGTGTAAAAGAGAAAAAAGATGAACCACGTGCTCGCTGCTACTCGCAATGTCTTGGTAATAACGCCAGCTACGCGTCCTGGAAGAATGTCGGGCCAGTCTGTTGAAGAGGCGCCGTTGAAGGGCCGGCATCCGGCATGTCTATGTCTTGTGCCCCACCCGTGGACCCAGATCCACGGTAGTCGAGCGAGAATGCGCTCAGCGGCCGGTCTGGTACCGGCACGTCGAGCCTCCGTTTTGGAGGCAACATGGATTGCTCGTTGAGCAACTCTTCTGGGGGAGAGAAAGACCATACCTGTTCGGTAGATTAGTAGCTGCCCCTGCAGAGTATTCAGTTCAATGCACTGCTTTTCCTGGCTTACCTCCATCACGGTCCGGCTGTTTCTCAGTGCCATGGCTACGCACTTTTCGTCCTCAAAAGCAACACGCCAGACCGCATCACTCTGAGTAACCAATTCGCGGACAAGGTTGCCTGTCTTGAGATCCCAGACCTTAACCCGCCCATCACTCCCGCCGCTGACGATTCGGGTGTCGTCAAACTGCAAACTGGTGACGCTGTTGTCGTGAGCTGCTAGGCGGTGGATGGCGCAGAACCGTTCTAACGACCACACCCTAACGGACCCGTCGCTACCGCCGGTGACAAGCGTGCCACCACGCATCTGCAGTTGCCCCACAAGGGATGTATGCCCCTGGAGAATGGCCAGGCACTCGCTAAGGCAAACAGTTAGCTTAAACCTTGAGCGACCAGGCACACAAGTGAATCTGCACGACTTACCCAGTTTGCACGTTCCATATCCGGACGCTTGTGTCCAAGCTTCCGGTTGCCACCCTCTGACCGTCGAAGGCGATGGCGTAGATGTGGCTATAGTGGCCAGTAAGAGTGTGCAGACACCTGCCCTCCGAAATACTCCAGACCTTTGCCGTTGCGTCGTAGCTCCCAGACACAACAACGTCGCCCTTGATCTCCAAACAGCGAACGCTCGCTTGGTGGCCGACGAGTACGTTCTTGCACAGCCCGGTCCTAATGTCCCATATCCTGAGAGTTGTGTCCCTGGACCCCGATATCGCAGTGTTGGCGTCCGACATCTTAAGGCAGCGAACGGTCGAGGTGTGGCCTCGCAGGGTGTGCATGCAGGCACTAGAACGCAAGTCAGCGGAACCCCCGGATGCACGCCAAGCCGCCCAGACTTACCCAGTAGACAGATCCCAGACTCGGACATCGCGGTCGCAGCCGCCGCTGACCAGAATATCATCCCAAGGAACCATGGCCCAGACGCCCATCACGTGGCCCTGAAGTGTGCGCAGTGCATTCCCCTCAGTATCAAACACATGAATCTTGGCATTATCGAGAGCCACGATGATATACTTGGAGGTGAGATGCAGACTTGTCACGACGCCGCCGTCCTGTGTGATGTTGCGCGTCAGGTTTCGGCCACCGGACCGCCAGGCGGCATCAACAAGATATCTTTGTTTAAAGTGCGACTTGTACGACCTCAGCACGGGACGCGAATTTGATTTCCCGTCGAAGGTGGCCGGTAACGAGGTAGAGGTAAGCGCACCAGCAAAGTCATGGCTCGTCGAGACGTCTTCCCGGTGACCGAAGGAATAGGCCTCGGTCCTCGCTGGGGAGGTTGGAGGATTCAGCCGGTCAACCTCGGACAGCCTCCGCTGATAGTCGTGCTTCACGCAGAGGTTCTTCCAGGTCATGTCGTCACTCAGCAAGTCCCGCCATCTCCTTGAGACTTGCGACGCGCGTGCTAAGACTTTCGGGTCGTCGATGAAGGAAAGAATCTGCGAGGTGTCAGCTCCCAATTTCTAGAGTGGCCGGAGATCAAAGGGCCAAAGCTTACTCGGAGGCACAACTCATCTGGGAGCGTCGTAAATGGGTCCTTCTTGAGGAGGGGGCTAACGAATTGATGCACAAAGCTCAGCTGCGCACTGGTGCAGAGGTTCAGAAGGTCCGCGAGCAGTCGAGTCCTCTGTCCACTATTGCATTGCATAAAATACTTCCGCAGCCCCGAGAGATAAGCCTCTTCGTCCTCTTTGGCATTACTCCAGTTCAACTTCGAGTGTGACGGTCCAGGAGATGCTGCAGGAGTTGGCGGGGGCGGGGGGGAGCCAGTCACCTGTTCAAAATCGGCGGCAGGTGTGCTCATGCTTGGCGTCGGCGGCCCCCTAGGCCGTTGCTGGGACAGTTTGACATTGTGGGTGTTGAGGGACAACTCCTCGTTGAAGACGGCACCCCTTCGCTCCGAGAAGCTGAGCGGTCTGTTGTATGGCGGCATCCTGATGAAGAGCGCGTGGCGAAACGGCGGAGTCGGATACTCCGGCCACTATCTCGCGCTTCTTGATCAGAGACAAATAATTGCCGGTTTGAAGTTTCGTCAAAGCACGGGGATTCCAGCAGTACGCTGCAAAGGAAAACTACCGAGCAGCACAACAGTTGAGGAATGACGTCGGAATGTTCGTGCTCAATTCGCGGCGGGTCGCAGTCGGAATGCACGGAGGGGAAAGGTCACAGAACGCGCCGCGAGTGTGCGGGCGGGTCAATAGGTTCGGGAATCTGAAAGAGCAAGCTACCGTCGGGAACCCGAGAATTCGAGGCTGGGTCGAAACCAAAGGTAATGAGACGGTCGCGATGGGGGAGGTTTCGGAAAAGGAGCCCAGAGCAGGGTCGGAAGGTCGAAAGGAATTGGTAGAAGTGTGTAGTGCCAACACGCGTGTTACTCCGTGAACTTTCCCTCCCGTATCATCGGTTTCGCGAGGTTCGGGAGAGGTCGAGGGAAGGCCAACTGCTTTGGAGTCTGATGCGAGGGCCGAGGAAAGGAAAGAAATACGAGACGGGAAGGGGCGGCCCTTCCCAGACTTCCCATGCGCCGAATGAGGAGCGTGCTGACCGGGCCCAGGGGTGGTACATGGCAGTATCCGCTCCTTGCAGTCCCACAGCTGGGCTCAGATGGCACGGCCCCACCACGGTTTCTCGGTCGCCGCCCAGGGCAGCACCAAGGCCGAAACCCCTGCCAATCCGCCACCTGTTGCGGCCCCTCTTTGAGCCCTTGATCATATATGGAGCCACGACGGGCTTTGAGCCGGGGGACAGGAGTGCTCCAGCGACGGAAAGGGCACTGTTTCGCTGACGACAGTTACCAACATAGGTATTGTACCTGATCCCCTCATTTCGTGTGCTGGCGTAGTGTGTTTGGCGACCTTGTATTGTTGAGTTGTCAGGCCTAGCAATCGCCGAACATTTCAACTACTGCCAGGCGGTCTGGCCCTCGACTCCTGCACGTCAGCGTCCACTCAACGGCGACTATCCGCACTTGACAAACTGCGGCCTCCATGTTGAAAACCTGCCAATATCACCGCCGATGGAGTCGGTTAGCAGGCTCTGCATCGCCTACGATGATGACCCTATCCAATCTTCCTGACAGGCGGCGAAGCATTGGCAACTTAAGCAGTTCCAAAGGTTCCCCTGGGCAAACCAAGTTGTCGGGCTGTCTCTGCTTAAAACATGTTGGAGCGGATCCTTTCCCAGCTCATCAAGTTTGCCCACGGGAGAATCTGTGCCGAAGTAGGTTCCTTGCAGCCCGGAATAACGCGCTGGCCAGGTCCAACAACCTGCCGACTACATTCAACCGGATTACGCCGACCATCCAAATGCACACACTACGGATGACGAGGATACACAGTTGGAGTGACTGCATTGCATGGGTTACCTAAGTTTCGGGCCCCAATGTGCTGGATTGGTGGGTCGGGTTGTCTCGCTTGCATGACTACACGCATCATCGCCGGAAGCCATCCTGTCTTTCCGTACACGCATGTGCATTCCTGTGCGTGTTCGCACCGTTGAGACACACGGATTTGTAGTACGGATCCTTACACATATACATACAGTGGTTGACAGGCAGAGGGATTGCTGCCGTATCCGCCTGTCGCGCCTCACTCGTCTTCGGGCCATGCGAATGGGACGAGCATCCGGATGGCAAGCAGCATGTGAGGTCAGTCACTCTCCCTTCTTGGTCGCGCGCAACCAGTTCGAGGGTGAGACAACTTTCAACATCCTGCAAAGTGAGCATTTGCTCGCCCTGGCCTACGCATCGACAGCGCTGTCGGGCTCCAAGAGCACTACTTCTGTTATTCGTACTACGAAAGAATACACCCAGCATGCATGATGAAAATTGTCAAGATTACAGGGCTCTCGGGCATCAAATTTGCGCTCTATCCTGGCGATTGAGATTGGAACCAGGACGCGTTGTCTCTGCCTCACATCAGCTAGCACATTAAGGGCGCAGTTGAATTCCAGACCTACCATAGGTCGCCGAACCAACTCGTCAGTTGAAACAACCGGGCAACTCCATCCGACCTGTGCGTGAAACATCCCCACTCGCTTAGACTATCCCAGCTGAGAGATTAGCCTCAGTTGGAGCATCCCTCACCTCGGGCATAAAAAAACGGGGAATGAATGGAATGGTGGCAACTCTGCAGAATTTGTAAGTCACGCCATCGGGGGATCCATTTATGCCACTACGGGCGTGCTGTGAAACATTCGTACACCGAACGATGTTTGCTTTGAAATTGTTGGATGCAGGTCATAGTCCGCATGTCTTGGCCAGACGTGATGGCAGGGGCCCAAGGAGTTAACGTTATCGTATGCAAACTTTGGGACGATACCTGGCAAAAGAGGCATGACTCCAAAACAAGAAATAAGAACATGCTACGTCTGTATTTCCGCTGGGAATCGGGCGTTACCATAACAAAGCGGCCATCTCCATCCCAGAGCGCCAAGAAACAACTAAATGGCAGAAACGTAGGCACCGACAAGAAAGGGTATGGGCCAGATAACTGGGTTTCTTTGGGACACGAAGATGGGCTTGTTTGAACTCGACTTTCCAACCTTCTCTGCACTACAAGTCCACAGCTAAGGGAGAGAAACGCTATGACCCAGAACGCCTGCTCGAAGTCTCATCCCGTCTATGCCTGGTATGACTCGCTTCCCATTTAAACCAGAACGCCTGATCCCCCAAGAACAAATGCAGATACACATGTTAATGGTGATGGTGTCCGAACCGGGTCAGCAATGGCAGCATAAAGCCCACCACGGTCGCAAGAGTATCCCTCAATTCGAGTTTCGTTCTTCTTCTGGGAGCGGAGCCACCGCTCTCGGAATACCCGTTGCTGCTAGAACTGTGGTCGTAACCCGCTGGGTTGTTTTCCTCTTGCATGGCGTGCATTGCCACGTACCTAATAATGGTGTCAGCTACGATAGGCGCCGCTCCTCCGGATTGACGATAACTTACAGAAATGTACCAGCGCTAAAAAGGAGCAGCATACCCGTCCACCACTGTGCTGACTCGCCCTCCAAGTTGGCGCCTCCGGCCAACGAGACGAGGAAATAGGTTGCCAGTGCACCGGCAGGGGCGGCGAGACTGAACACCATGAGATGCACCCGCGCAGCTCGCTTCGTGAGGCCTTGCTTCAGCAGGATTGACGTCAGCCCAAAGGCGGCCGGCGCCTTGTGCACCAAAATCGCGAGAAAGATGATGAGTCCAACATTCAGATTGGAAGTTGTAGCCGATGCTCCCATTGCGATGCCGTCCGCGGCTGCATGTATGACGAGACCCAATGTAGTAGCTAGACCACGAGTCTGTTTGGGTAACGGCGCGAGGGAGTCCAGAAAGCCCTCGGATTCGCCTTCCCCGGACACACTTGACCCGGCAAGATCTTCCAGGCTGACATGCCTACTTGTCGGCGCGGCTCGAAACCTCTCGGTCGCATGGCGAGGCAGTCGGTCGACGAGGAACATCAGCGCAAAACCAAGGACGAGGGCGAAGCCGATGCTAAATGCGGGTAGTTCGCCGGTATTCTCCGCGGACTCGTCGCCCTCTCGTGGCACCGGCCCCGGCAGCCGTGGCATCGGTTGAGCTGGGTCGTGCGAATGTTCAGATGCTGCGGCTAGAGCTTCGATCCCTTCGGGCAGGATGACAATCAGGCAGCTGCCAACCAGCAGTCCCGCTCCGAGGGAGGCAATGAGCCGCAGCTGGGACTGCGCGAGGGAGAGCGACAGCGGGAGTGCGCCGGCGAGGAAGGAGCTGTCGCCCAAACGGGTTAGCTCGCGCTGGTTAGCAACAAAATCAGTCGGCGAAGACGCACGCCACGGCCATGACCACCTGTTGCAGAAAACAGTCAGCTCCTCAACCCCTTTCCCGACGATCGCCCGGGGGGGGGGGGGGGGGGGGGGGGGGGGGGGGGAAGGGGGGGTTGCAGCTAGCGACTCACAGAGGTCACGATGAGAAAAAACAAGCCGGCCATCATGAGCAGCTGCCGGTTGATGGACTGCTGGGGTATTGCGATGCTGAGCTTTCCCTTGTCAGAACATTGGCGTAAAGTTAGCAAAGCGCTTCCCGTCGTGGTTGAACAGATTTGGCTGTGTCGGAAGTGCTAGGGTGGCATGTTGGTTTGAAGGGTTCATTGGAGCGCCTGACACGATCGTTCAGCCTACAGGGGCCGATCGACCGAGACGCCATGCTCCGCAACCCGCCTCTCCCGTTACGCTTGACTTCTTTTGGCTAGCGCAATCTTAATCCAAACCTTTAAAACTCACCTTTAAACACTGTATAAAATTTGAATCACACAGTGGCATGTACGTCTGTGTAACTACGCAAGTAATCCCAGGTACGAAGTATGCTTGGTCGGTAAAGAATGCTACCCGAACGGAGAGTGTTCACAAGCAACGACTATCGAGGTAGCTAACACAGTAGTTTGTACTGTATGGATATTCTTTGAGTCAGGAACAGACGGCAGGGAAGTAAGTAGTGTACGGAGTAACTACTAGTATTGCGAAGGAAACAGAACGCGTGGAGCCGTTCCTTGGACTTCGTAGCGTGGTCCAAGCTCTCTTCACTTAACCAGGTCCTCTTGAATCGCGCCATTGCCAACGCGTCGCGCGACCCGCGAAACTAATAACTACCATCGCTCATTTTGCGACCTGCACTTCAAGCGACATCCTGGGGGACCTCTTAAGTCTCAACAGATACAGACAATACTGCCCATCATGTCCTCCGACGAGGCTTGTGAGTCTTGCAAACATTGCATTGCGTGGAGTACGGATTATTCCAAGGCTAATCTGCTGCAGGGTCAACGTCGTCCAACGACGCGCTCCTCCTGTCCCTAGTGACGCCTTCTGCGACAGGCGTCAAAACCATCGGCCACAGCTTTCACCCGAAATTCACATATTCGCTCTTTGGCGACAACGAGGAGATTTTCGGCTATAAAGATCTCGAAATCAATCTCCGGTACAATGCGAGTGATATGCGACCAAACCTGTCCGTCACATACAGCAAGAAATTCCCCGGCGTCGGGGATACGGAGGCGATAGACATCAATGGTGTCTTGCGCGAGATCCTTCCCGACGTCGCCTTTCAGAGTAAAAAGGATTTCGAAACTGCGGTCAACGGCCTCCGGAAAGACTGGACTCCTCCCGGCAAGCTCATTACCACGTTCCGCTCCCATGGCAACACGTTCGAGGTTTGGAAGGGGACTCTGGCCGACCCCGCCGTGAAACAGGTTGCCAGGCGCATCCAGATACTCGCACCTCTCTTTATTGAAGGCGGTACTGCCATCAACGTGGACGATTCCGATGCCGACCGGTGGACGGTTTTCTTCCTGTACCAGAAAAAGGCTCCCCCCAGCGATGCCAGCGGCAGTCCTTATGTCTTCGCCGGCTACTCCACGGTCTACCGCTTCTTCCACTTTCGGCCACTTACACCCCCGGTCACTCCGTCAGAGAGCGAGGTGGAAAAGGCAACGCTCGCCCAGGACTTTGACCTGTCTCAACTTCCCTGCCGCAGCAGGATCTCCCAGTTCATCATTCTCCCGCCCTTCCAAGGCAAGGGGCTAGGTTCCAGGCTATACAGCTGTGTCTTCAAGGAATACATCCAGCACCCGCAGACAGTTGAGATCACGGTCGAAGACCCCAACGAGGCGTTCGACGACCTGCGCGACGTCGCGGACCTGCACTACCTGCGCCAGCTGCCCGAGTTCCAGGCGCTGCGCATCAACACGGACGTCACCATCCCCAAAGCGGGTGCCGCGCCAAACAACATTGTCGACCAGGCCGCGTACGACGCGGTGCGCGCCAAGGCCAAGATGGCGCCCCGCCAGTTCGCGCGCGTCCTGGAGATGCACCTCATGTCGCAGCTGCCCGAGCCCGTTCGGCCCGGCATCTCCCCGGAGAAGCAGGCGGCCAGGGCGACAAAGGAGCAGGAGCATGAATACCGCCTCTGGAGGCTGATTCTCAAGAAGAGGATATACAAGCACAACAAGGACGCCCTGGGCGAGCTGGAGATCCCCGAGCGCATCGCCAAGCTTGAGGAGACGGTGTCGAGCGTCGAGTTCGACTATGCGCGGCTCCTGATCAAGGCCGAGGAGCAGCTGAAGAACATGGCCGAGGACGAGCGGAAGGATGAGGCTGCTGCTGGTGCTGCTGGGCCTAATGGGTCACCAGCGAATGGAAAGCGCAAGGCGGCTGACGACACGCAGGAGCAGGCTAGCAAGAAGGCAAGGGTCGAGGATGAATGAGTGCGTCCTCCGGACAAGTCGGGTTTGGTCATGACGAGCTGCTAGTGACGAGCATTGTGTAGCCATTACGGGCGTGTCCTTTTGGTTTGGTACATTAAGGCGTTTTGGCGGCGGCATTCTCTGCGCTTATTCGTTTTTTTTCTTTCTTTCTGCGTTTACTCGGAAAAGAGGCTTCGGTATTCCATGCGAAGCCTGCGGTCGTCTCTCGAGAATGGAAAAAACTCTTTTCAGCTGGCGTCTATCCCGAACCCTACCTACGACCCAAAAATAACGAGAGGAGGAACAGCCCATATCCCCGTCTTTATCACTGCCGCCTACTGTAACTGTGTCCCCGGGAACCGCGTGCCGTTTACGCCCTGCACGCCCTGCCCTAGCTGGCTCGCCACAACCGTAGCCTCCCGCACCGCTCGCGCAACCGTGCCCCTGACGCGCCCCTCCTCCAGGACCAGCAGGCCGCCGATGGTACACCCGCCGGGCGTGCTGACCTTGTCCCTCAATAACGCAGGGTGGTCCCCGTTCAACACCAGGCTAGCCGCGCCCTTCATGGTCTGGGCCGCCATCTTCTGCGCCTCGGCCCGCGGCAGGCCCATCGCCACGGCGCCGTCGATGGCCGCCTCCAGCATGAGCGCGAAGAAGGCCGGGCCGGAGCCGCACAGCGCCGTGCAGACGTCCATGGTGGAGGGCGGCAGGTAGACGACGTCGCCGATGCGCTTGAAGATCCACGTTACCAACCCGAGGGTGTCCGGGTCGAGCGGCGGGTTGGAGATGCCAATGACCGTCATGCTCTCGCGGATGAGCGAGGCCGTGTTGGGCATGGCGCGCACCACGCGGCAGCCCGCGGGGGCGCTGCCGCCGTTGGCCTCGGCCAGCGTCGTCGCGATCTGCGTCTCGGTCACTCCGGCGAGGATGCTGATCAGCAGCTTGCCCTCGAGCGCCGCGGCCATGCCCGGTTCCGAGAGGACTTCCTTGACCATGTAGGGCTTGCAGGCCAGGAGGATGACATCGGCGCGCCGGACCGAGGCGACGTTGTCGTTCTGGGCAATCTCCACGGCCGAGAGGTGGCAGGCGAAGGTGTTCTTAAGCTTCTTGGCGGACTCTGGGCGGCGGACGCATGCGATGAAGCGCGAGGGAAGGCGAGTGGTTGCGGAGGTCTCGTAGAGCGGGGTCGAGGTGCCCGAGGAGGCGGGTTTGGCGTTGGCGTCTTGGATCTCGTCGAGGGAGGAGAGGATGCCCGAGAGGATGGCAATTCCCATCGTCCCTGGGTATGTCTGTCAGGGACCCCAACGGTGCCGATGCGCAAGGAGAGACTTCATAAAATCTTACCGCAGCCGAGGACGGCCATGGTGAGCTCCGGAGAGCTGCTGCCAACGGGTGTCGCACTCATCTCGGTGCTCACTAGTTGTGGATTTTTTTCGGTTGCTGAGTCGAGGTTTGAGCTATGCAAGAGTCCGAAGTTCGGAGATGGAGAGTAGAGCGGTGGTATAAGTGATGTTTCTCCAAAAAAAGCAGAGCGGGTCGAATTCGGTTAAGTGATAGGTCAACGACGGAAGTCAAGCCAAGAACCTAGAGATTCCAAGCCACGGCCAAACCGACCTCCCAACGGAACAAGTTTACGGTTAGTGAAGGAAAATCCTCCTTTCTAATTCTCGAATATCTGCTTGATAATACTAGATCTCTTCGTTTGTTACACGAACCTTTTTTGGCGGCAAAATTTCAGACCAAAAGACTGGGCCTCCACAAGTGGCCAAAAGAACCCCTCCCCCGCGCGCCTGTGCTTTTACCGCCTACTCAACTAGGCACTAACGTTAGTGGAGCTGCTGTGAGGCGGCTCTTCGTCCCTGTTCTCCCCAAGACCCCTGCAGCTGGGAGCAGCGCGCCAAGCAATAGAGAACTTCCAGATGTAACCTGTGGTGCGGACGCGACAAACACTACGCAATTGGCACATGGCGGGGAGATATGCTTGAGCCAAGAGTCTGGAGTATTAACCAGCGCGAGGTTCCACATGCAGAGCCGGCGAAAGCAGATGAAAGCGCCAAATCTCATTCCGTAGCAGATCCCAGTCCCGCTGCGCCCCCCCGCGATACCTCCGTCATCGCTCGACGACCAAAAGAAATCAAGGGCAGCAGCGTACCCGCAAGGACAACACCATGGCTGACCCCTTCGAAGTGCGGATGCGCTTCACCAACCAGCTCCGCCAGCTCAATGCATCAGTCACGTCGGCGCAGAAGGCGGCACAGTATGCCCTGAAGTACCGCGACATGGCCGAGGACTTGCACTCGTGCATCCTCGAGCAGCTGGAAAGGGTGGGTTGAGTCTGGAGCTCCTTTCCCCCGCCGTGAATGCGCGCAGCTTGGTGGCATGGCTGACGAGAGGAGCACGACAGAACAACATGAACACCCGTGCCAACATCATGTACTTCATCGAGCATTTCCTCGACATGGCCAATAAGGACGGCTACGACGACTACGTGCGCATGATGCAGCGCGACATCATCCGGGTAGTGGACGCGGTGGCGCCGGACGACGGGTCAGGAGCGGCGAACGTCAAGGTGGTTAGGAAGGTGAGCCATTGCCTTTTAACGTTGATTGCCCTTCCGGGGTACGAGTGTGAAGTCGCAGCTGACACCACCAACCATCCGCTCAGGTCCTCCACGCCCTCCAGAACAAGTCTTTCCTGGACGCCCAGGCCGTAACCGAGATTGAAGAGGTTCTCAAGGAGCGAGACGCCTCGGCCCAGGAGCTCGCCATGTCCCCGCCCCCGCTCAACGGTGACGGCATGCCCGATAACCTCGGCGACATGCCCCCGTCCCGCACGCTGCCACCTTATAACAAGCGGGGCCACGTCCCGCCGAAGCTGGACAAGAAGCAGATCGAGCAGCGGATCGAAGAGGATCGCGAGCGGCACAAGCGGCAGCGCGAGAACATCTGGGCGGTCCCTCCCGGCGAGAATGCCGAGATGGAGAAGCTTTGGGAGGAGACCAGTGACCTCGGGGAGGACGACCATCGGATGGGGGAGGAGGAGTGGGCCGAATGGAAGGCCGAGTCTGAGGCTCGCCGGTGTCCGCACCGCAAGGATGACGCGAATGGAGCACACTGAAGAAAGAAAGAAAGAAAGAAAGAAAGAAAATAATGGCAGACAAAGAGTGTGTGTGGATTGCATTGCATGGCGTTTGTCGGTTGGGACGGTAGAGTTGGGGGGTTGGCGTTGCCGGGAACGGGATCAACGAAATACCAATGGTTTATATCGCATGCTTCTTCGACCGAGTGTATCCATGTTTCACACAAGGATGGGGTTCTGAACCGAGCAATACAACGCAATGTCTTGAACCATCACCAAAACAGCACATATCTCGAGTTATAATGTTACAAGCTCTTTTGTACATGCAAGCGTAAAAGCCGCAGGCTGGTTGTTATCGTAACATGCCGGTCCGGTCCACCTGGTCCTACGTTCTAATCCGCCTTTCGTTCGCTTCTTTCCAGCTTCAGACCAGGAGCTAGGTTGGCCGCAGCCTTCCTCATGGGTGGCATGGTCACACCACACCCCTATTCCCTGGCTGCTTCACGTCACCACCAAATTACTCCATCACCACCACGGCACCCAGCTCCTTCATCGTCGCCACGATCTTCTCGGCCTCGTCCTTCGGTACGGACTCCTTCATCTGCTTGGGCGCGCTCTCGACAAACTTCTTGGAGTCTACTAAGCTGAGACCCAGCAGGTTCTTGATCTCCTTGATGATCTTGGGCTTGGCCGCGGCATCGAACGACTGCAGCTTCAGGGTGAAGAGCGTCTTCTCGGCCGCCGCGGGAGCAGCCTCCTCTTCCTCGGCCGGAGCAGCGGCGGCGGGGGCGGCAGCCGGTGCAGCAGCGAAGCCGCCGACGGGGAGATCGGGGATGTTGAGGCGGGACTGGTCGGAGGGAGGAGAACACGTCATGTCAGCACGAGATATCCTCCCGGGAAGGGGGGGGGGGGGGTTGCAATGCTGCACGGTGGCCGATAGCCGCCGCGTGGCCGGCTTCAGCTCCGGCGGGCCTTGCGCACCTTCAGGCTCGCGACGAGGTCTGCCGTCTCCAGGAGGGTCAATTGGCTAATCTGATCGACGATGGCCGAGATCTTGGGATTGGTGGAGGAGGAGGAGGAGGAGGCGGCCTCGGTCGAGTTGTACCTCCGCGTCATGCGCTGTTGCTGGAGGAGGGAGCTCGAGGCGCGGATCGGAGCGGCGCTGCTCGCGCGGAGCTGGCGGGCGCAGCATTGGGCTGCGTACCTGCACGAGAGCGACATGGCTGTAAGGACTGGAGAAAGAAGAAGGGGGTGCTAGGAAGCAGGAGGGCTATCGGCCTGTTGCGGCGTCGGATGATGCTGCGGACTGGCCTCGCGACGGGTTGCTGCTGCTTGTTTGTTCGAGAATCCCGGAGACGGGATTTTTTCGGCCGTCGTTCGAAAAGTCTACACTACCGTTCGCGCGGCTCACCCATTGGCTGCCCTTGGCGGGCCAGGTGGCTGGCAGCTGAAGAGACAGAGGCCCAATTTTTGGCTCCTGGGGGTTCGGTTTGACAGGGGTCGCGTCTGGCCCCTGTCCCGGCTGCAAAACCGCCTGTCCCGCCTTGCAGGTTGCTGGAGGCGCCCCACCTTGAATTCGAGTCCAAAAAAGAAAAAAAAAAAAAAAGGTCGAGAGAGTGAAGAAGGGCCATCAAGTTGCAAGATGCAACTTATACGGTAATCTCGGCCGAATCATACCATCCCCGACATCGAGGATGGCCACGATTGACTTGAGCCGGCAGAGGGCATCTCTGCTTGGCGATGCGGCAGCAATGCAGGTTTTGCCGCGCGAACTGCTTCTCATAATTCAAGATCACAACTCGACCCAACTTTTAGAGGCAGTCGCCAATGCAGCCCTCGCCGCCCCGGCCGCAACAGACAGGATATTTGCCCACTTCGAATCGGTATTTGCAGACATATGCGCCCGATGGATCCTGTCGCGTCCGAGGCTCGACGTGAGCGTGCTCGCGTCGTTTGCCCGGATTCTTCCCTTTTCGCCTTCCCTCTCCGTCTTTCTGATCTCTCATCTGCAAGACGGAGTGGGAGGGCAAGCAGGAGGAGGCTCTAATGGGAGGGTCCTCGAAGCCCTCGACCTGGTGTCTTTTCAGGATGCAGACATTCCGGTTGTCCTCTTGTCTCTCTGGAGGCTCAATAACTTCGACAAGCGGACATTTTCGCCCCTGTCCAAACCTTCCCAGCTGCAGTCCCTGTTCGCCCATCGGGATCCCACAGTCAGGTATCTCGCCATCAGGGTTTTCAGTCAGCTTCACGATGCCTCGGACCAGAAGCTCGAGGCCATGCTTGCGAAGCATATTCCTAAAGGCACCAGTCTGGTGGCGGATTTGGACGGAAGAAGGGCGGATTATACGTTTCTGAGCCTGTACGAGGACGCGAGGAATCAAGAGACCAGGCGGCTTCGCAATAGTCTTCGGGCAGATGGGTCTATTGCACCCGAGTCCGCTCAGCCACGTATCCCACCGCAAAATCTAACTCCGCTTGTTGTCAAGTATGGCAAGACAGTCCTCCCTCGGCCTCTTGGCCCTGTGAACACCCCCAGCACTCTGGCCCTCACGCCGACCACCGTTGAGAATCTGGAGAGCCTCGGCGCCTTGTTGCAACGGCCAGGCCCAATCCTGCTGCATGGCTTGTCCGGGGCTGGTAAAACGTCCCTCGTTCACGAGGTTGCAAGGGAGTTGGGAAAGCAGAAGGAGATGGTGACCCTGCACCTCAACGAACAGACCGACGCCAAGATGCTTCTCGGCTTATACACGACCGACTCGAAACCTGGCTCCTTCCAATGGCGCCCGGGTGTGCTGACGACCGCCGTAAAGGAGGGGAGATGGGTGCTGGTGGAGGACCTCGACCGCGCACCGACAGAGGTCATGAGCACGCTTCTGCCGCTTATCGAGCGTGGAGAGCTGCTGATTCCCGGACGCGGCGAGAGGATCCAGGCTTCTTCCGGGTTCCGGATATTTGCCACTGTCCGGACTCAGCTGGGCATGAACGACAGGGAGAATCTTCCGAACCTGGTCGGGTTGCGCCTCTGGCACTTGCTGCATGTCAAGGCCCTGCCTCGGGACGACTTGAAAGAGGTCATCAACGGGAGGTACCCCTTGCTGCACAAATATATGCCCGGTGTGCTGGCAGTCTTCGACCAGCTCATCGCCTGCACCAGCGGGTCGACCCGTCTCTCCCTTGGCCGAACTGCCCTCGACCGACCGATCGGGACCAGAGACCTTCTGAAATGGTGCAGCAGGCTGGACGACGTCCTCCGCGCGGCTGGCTGCAAGACTGGTGACGAGCCCATCACGGATACGACGAGAGACCGCATGTTCCTCGAGGCCGTCGACTGCTTCGTCAGCAGCATGCATGAGCCCTCGGCACGCAAGATCCTAATCACTGCCATTGCCAAGGAGATGCACCTCTCCCCCGAGAGGGTGCAACACTACCTCACAAGCTATATCCCGGATTTGGAAGACACCGAGACCAGGCTGGTCATCGGGCGTGCCTCGTTCGTCAAGCAGAGACGTACAAGCAGGGTCGGCAAGTCGAAGCGGCCTTTTGCGACCACGGTTCATGCCAAGAGGCTTCTGGAGCAGATCTCTGTCGCCGTCAAGCACAGGGAGCCGCTGCTCTTGGTTGGTGAGACTGGTATCGGCAAAACAACGGTTGTTCAGCAGCTGGCCGAGTCTCTCGGACACCAGCTTGTTGCCGTGAACTTATCGCAACAAAGCGAAGCCAGCGATCTCCTGGGTGGGTTCAAGCCCGTCAGCTCGCAGAGCCTTGCCGTGCCCCTGAAGGAAGAATTTGAGGACCTCCTCGAGAAGACCGGGGTTTCTGTCGAGAAAAACAGGGAGTACTTGGAACGCATCTCCAAGAGGTTCGCGAAGGGCCGCTGGAAGGAGGTCTCGAAGGAGTGGCGGAAGGCGCCCAAGATGTTCGAAGCTATCCTCGCCAAGCTGGAAAGCAGCCAGCCGCGTACCGAGACCGCTGACGGCCAGCCTGCGAAGCGCCGAAAGACCGAATCCTCCAAGTTACAACGTCTGCTCGACCTCAAGCCGCGCTGGGAGATGTTCTCGCAGAGCCTTGATCAGTTCGATAGACAGATTGCGAGCGGTTCCGCCGGCTTCGCCTTCGCTTTCGTCGAGGGCAAGATTGTCAAGGCTGCGAGGAATGGCGACTGGGTTCTCCTGGACGAGATCAACCTGGCGTCTCCCGACACGCTCGAGAGCATCGCTGGCTTGTTCCAACCAAGCCCTTCCCTGCTCCTCTCAGAGACCGGAGAGATCGAGAGGATACAGGCACACCCAAACTTTCGAGTATTCGCCGCCATGAATCCGGCTACGGATGTCGGAAAGCGAGACCTCCCACTTGGAATCAGGTCTCGGTTCACCGAGATCTACGTCGGAAGCCCAGACAGGGATAAAAAGGATTTGCTGACCATTATCAAAACTTACCTGAGAGGAAACAACAGCAGCATCGATCGGCTGGCCGATGATGTTGCCGATCTCTACCTCGAGATCAAGAAGCGAGCGGAGCTCAAGCTTCTGGTAGATCAGGCGAACGAGGTGCCGCACTTTAGTCTCCGCACGCTGACCCGCGTCTTGACATACGCCAACGATGTCGCGCCGTTATATGGGCTGGAGAGGGCGCTCTATGAAGGGTTCTGCATGTCCTTCACGACACTCCTCAGCGAGGAGTCAGAAAGGACTGTGATGCCATTAATCCACCAACATTTGCTGAAACGGCCAAACATTCTCACTGTTCCGCCTAAGAAACCCACCGACGGGAAGAAGTACGTATCGTTCAAGAACACGAACAAGGACCACCACTACTGGCTGCTTCAAGGCAACGAGATACCCAAGGAGAGGGAGGACTACATCATCACGCCGTACGTTGAGCGGAATCTTCTGAACCTGGTCCGCGCGACATCCACTCGCAGATACCCCATCTTGATTCAAGGACCGACCTCTGCCGGTAAAACGAGTATGATCGAGTACCTGGCGAACTACACCGGCAACAAGTTCGTACGAATCAACAACCACGAACACACTGATCTTCAAGAGTATCTTGGAACATACGTGTCCGATTCCGAGGGGAAGCTTAGATTCCAGGAGGGCGTGCTGGTCCAGGCCATGAGGGAGGGATCCTGGATTGTGCTGGATGAGCTGAACCTGGCTCCTACGGACGTTTTGGAAGCTCTGAACCGCCTCTTGGACGACAACCGAGAGCTCCTCATCCCTGAGACGCAGGAGATCGTGCGGCCAGCCGAAAACTTTTGCCTGTTCGCCACCCAGAACCCCCCGGGCTTGTATGGGGGCAGAAAGGTGCTCTCCCGGGCCTTCCGCAACAGATTCCTCGAGCTCCACTTCGACGACATCCCGGAGAGCGAACTAGAGACAATTCTGCAGAAGCGAAGCCGCAATACCGCACCCTCGGACTGCCGGCGCATCGTCGCCGTGTACAAACAGCTCACCCGTCTTCGTCAGGAGAGCCGCGTGTTCGAGCAAAAGAACAGCTTCGCCACGCTGCGAGATCTCTTCCGCTGGGCTCTTCGAGAGGCAGAAACGCGTCAAGAAATCGCGGAGCATGGGTTCATGCTGCTCGCCGAGCGCGTGCGCAAACCTGAAGAGCGCGATGAGGTCAGGAAGGTCATCGAGGAGGTGTTCAAGGTCAAGATCGATCCTGACCGGCTGTATGACCTGGATATCGCCCCCGAGCTAAGCAATGTCCGGGCAAGAAACAGTCAAGGTGTCATCTGGACGAGAGCGATGCGGCGTCTGTATGTGCTGGTGAAGCGTGCCATCAAGAACAACGAGCCTGTGCTGCTAGTGGGTGAGACAGGTTGCGGCAAAACGACGGTTTGTCAGTTGCTAGCCGAGTTCGAGAAGAAGGAGCTGCATATTGTCAATGCGCACCAAAATACCGAGACCGGAGACCTCATCGGCTCCCAGAGGCCGGTGAGAAACCGCGGCGCCATCTTGGACGCGCTCTTCCGGGACCTGAAGGAGGCTGCGAGTCTGCTGGGACGGGAACAGGATTCGCTCGAGAACCTGCAGGAGTGGTACCGCGCTCTGGGTCCCGAGGCCTTGAACCAGCTACCGGAATCCCTGAGATCCAAGATCCGGACGGGAACAACCCGGAGCAAAGCGCTCTTCGAGTGGAGTGATGGTAGTCTCGTCCACGCTATGAAGGAGGGAGCCTACTTCCTGCTTGATGAGATTTCCCTCGCGGACGACTCGGTCCTCGAGCGCCTCAACTCGGTGCTCGAACCACACCGAAGCCTCCTTCTCGCCGAGAAAGGCATCACCGATTCGTTCGTCCAAGCCACCGAGGGTTTCCAATTCTTCGCCACCATGAACCCAGGTGGTGACTTCGGCAAGAAGGAACTTTCTCCCGCACTGAGGAACCGCTTCACCGAAGTATGGGTGCCGGCCTTCACAGAAGTCGATGACGTCCACGATATTGTTGTCTCCAAGCTTGACAAGAGGTTCAAGTCGCGCGCCGGGAACAAGAAGCATGCGAAGCCCATTTCTCGAATCATTGTCGAGTTCGCTTCGTGGTTTGGCAAAACCTTCCGCCCATCGTCCGCCACGGCTTTCTCGGTTCGAGACATCCTCGCCTGGGTCGATTTTATGAACACCAGCCAGTTCCCCTCAGCCGAGCTCGCCCTTCTTCATGGCGCAGCGATGGTCTTCATTGACACCATCGGCGCCAACCCCTCTGCTCTCGTGGCCGTCGACCCAAGGGAGATGGCTTCCCAGCGGCAGATGTGTCTTGAACACCTTAGCAGCCTCTGCGGCGTGGACCTCACACAAGCCTACTTCCAGGAACCCCAGGTCACCGTTGATGAGAAGATGCTCAAGATCGGAGACTTTAGCGTTGATAGGTCTTTGACCGGTGGCAGTATTGACGCAGGCCACGAGTTCAGCGTCCCGACAACCAAAATGAATGCTATGCGCGTCATCAGGGCGCTGCAGGGGACGAAGCCCATCCTGCTGGAAGGTAACCCTGGCGTGGGCAAGACAACGCTCGTCACGGCGCTGGCCCGGGCGTGCGGCCGTCCATTGACCCGAATCAACCTGTCTGACCAGACTGATCTAATGGATTTGTTTGGTACGGACGTGCCAGTGGAGGGCGCAGAGGCGGGGAATTTCGTATGGCAGAATGCCCCGTTCCTGGAGGCGATGCAGAAAGGCGAGTGGGTGCTGCTTGATGTAAGTTTTTTTTTTTTTTTTTTTTTTTTTTTCCCGGATGCACGGCAATGAATACGGCTGACTTGGCCCGGACAGGAAATGAATCTGGCGTCTCAAACGGTCTTGGAAGGTTTGAACGCCTGCCTCGACCATCGTGGAGAGGTCTATATCGCGGAACTAGACCAAGTCTTCAAGCGGCATCCGGACTTCAAGCTCTTCGCTGCCCAGAATCCTCACCATCAAGGCGGTGGCCGAAAGGGACTCCCCAGCTCCTTCGTCAACCGCTTCATCGTTGTGTACTCCGATGTGTTCACCAAGCAAGATTTGCTCCACATCACCGCCAATAAGTTCTGCGCTATCGGGAGCGAGACTCAACAGCGTCTTATCGAGTTCATGTCCAGGCTCGACGATGAGGTTGTCAACCGGAGATCATTCGGCGCTCTGGGTTCTCCCTGGGAGTTCAATCTCAGAGACACCCTCCGCTGGGGCGACCTCTTAACCTCCCAAAACCCACTCTTGGCTGGCCGGAAGCCGGATGACTACCTGGATGTCATTATTCGCCAGCGCTTCAGGTCCGAGCGGGATCGGGAGCAAGTGAACAAGCTATTCAGCGAGATCTTTGGACGCGCTCCGGAAAGCCATGGCCTCTACCACGATGTCAACCCGTATTTCGGCCAGGTCGGGCTCGCGACGCTGAGGCGAAACCCACTCTCGCAACCCACCCCTTCCCCCGCCATTGATCCGGTGCCGAGACTCAAGGAGATCGAGTCTATCATGATCTCGGTCGAGCAGGACTTGCCGTGCATTCTCGTCGGTCCCTCTGGCAGCGGGAAATCGGCTCTTCTAGCCCATGTGGCTGCACTTGCCGGGAAGTCACTCGTCATATTCCCTCTCAACGCCGATGTGGATGCCATGGATCTCATCGGCGGTTTCGAGCAAGCCGATCCTCACCGAGAGGTACAAGCTTGCCTTTCCCGGCTCCGGGACGCGTTTCAACACCAGATTCTTTTGGCTCTCCCCAATCCCGTCCCGGATCCCGTGTTGGATCTGATGGCAGCTCTCAGCTCATTGACCGGAGGGGCCGACCAGTATGAGAACATCTTGTCACTTGTCGAAACCCTTCAGGGCGGCGTGTCTCTTCCAGAAGATCTCACGGCGCTCCTCTCGGACGCTTCGGAAGTTCTGCGCAAACCTCTGACTCTCGAGAACCCTCGGTTTGAGTGGTTAGACGGTGTCATTGTCCGCGCTGTCGAGACGGGCGCCTGGCTTGTTTTGGACAATGCCAACCTGTGCAGCGCATCCGTCCTGGATAGACTCAACTCGCTCCTCGAGCGGCCAAATGGCATCCTTAGCGTCAACGAGCACAGCGGCCCCGGCGGCGAGCCGAGGATCATCAAGCCGCATCCGGACTTTAGGATTTTCTTGACTGTCGATCCGCGGTATGGGGAGCTCTCCAGAGCCATGAGGAACCGTTCCGTCGAGATCTATCTCGACAATCTGCCGGCCAGCACTACTGCTGTTGAGCGGATCGCACCGGTGGACGCGACTGTGCATAGGTTTCACGCCGCTGCGAAGGTTCTTGACCAGCAAGCCGAGGATGGGCAGCTGGTTCCGCTAGCACACGATGTTCTGTCTCTTGGTGACAGCAACAAACTTGACGCCTATCTCCAAGCGAGCCGTGAAGCACTGGCCGAGTCCTCACCGTCGCTGATACGCTCACCAGCCGCCATCCAAAACCTAAGCCTGGTGCTGTCGTACATTCGATCAGAAGACACCAACATGTTGAGGCAGTCACTCGCAAACCTATACAGCGCAACACCAGACAAGATGCTGATGCCGTTGCATCCGCTCCTCAACTCGCCCATGGTCCCTCTTCTGGAGCAGGGTCGCGAAGGATTAGCAGCATGGCTGGCCAGCTGCTACGAGTTCTATCTCGCCATTCGCGGTGCGGAGCAGGCTATGGAAAAGCAACTCGGTAAAGTCAATGTCAGCAAGCCGTCCTCGTTGAACCGCCTTCAACGGTCCTGGGTCGCAGACAAGGTCGCCTCGCTCTCCCGGGACTCGACCGCCAACGCGGTGAGGTTCTTGTCCTCATTTCTGCGGGCTGTCAAGGCGTTCCTCTGCGAGAAGTCAGGCGACCACGGCTCATGGAAACAGCGCCGCGCGGTGTTGAGGCGCTTGCTGCTGTTCTGGAAGCGGACTTTCGAGTCGCTCATTGTTGCCTCGTTCGAGGAGGCCCGCTTCCAGGCGCACCTGACTCAAGGGTCAAGTTTCCTACAGCAAAGCATGTCTACTCTGCAGACGGATGACAGCAGCAGAAAGCTCCTATCTACCATTTATGACTTCCTCGAGCGGGATTTTGTCGTGGGCTTCAAGCTGCTGAGCGGTCTTAGCATGGAAGTTCTCTGGCACCAGCTGCGCCCCGACCCAATTCCCGATGCGCAGGTGCTGGGGCAAGTATTAGAGCTAGAGCGCCTGGCCGAACGCTTCGACTCACTGCGTTGGCGTGTGGACGTCAACATCGCTACCCTACGCACCATTCAGGACTCCATGGCGAGAGTGTATGCGGTCATCCGTACCGGCAAGGGAGACGCCGCGGGTCTGGTCAGAGACCTCCAATCCGAAATCACCTCTCTCGAGGCCAAGATCGGAGAACATTCGACCACCCACACGCCCTTCTTTGCCTCTAGCTTCGAAGGCCTCCGACAAGCCCTTGTTCTGCACCAAGTCTCCCAGGGTAAAGCCCTGCAACCTGGCTCCTCAGACGTGGACGTCCTCGCCAGCATCCCAACCGCAAGTCTGATGCGTCTGCGGTGCCTGAAGCCTACCGCCCTGAAAGCGGTGGATTACCTTCTCGTCCAAGAGAGCAGCGACGTGCATCCCTGGGAGGGCAGTCTGTCCAAATCGCTACTCCTCAGGTACGACGCCGCATCGTCGGCTAGCTTGAACGAGCTGCGCTCGCTCGAAGTCGAGATGCCTATCATGGGCAAGGCTCTTGCGAACGCGTCTGAGGCATTGGCAACCGAACCGTTAGCCAAGGTTGAGCGGTTGCTGTTGAAGCTCATTGACGAAGTGGTTGCGGCGCACGATGAGTCGTACAGGGGGCTGGTGATGGGGGCCTACGAGAACCTTTTGACGCCGCAAGAATCCAACGTCGTCTCTCATCGTGAGCTCGGGGCATGGCTTGAGCACACCAGTCTTCTCAAGGGCCTTAGCGACAACTTCCCTTCACATCTTAGCGCTGTCTTTGACAGGTGCTTTTCGAAGTCCTTGCTGGCCCTGGCGGCTTCTGCCAACGGCTTCCGGCCGCGCTCTGCCACGACGTCCGTCGCATGGATTCGTTTTGCCCTAGGCTGTGTCGAGCTGTTTGTCCCGGACAAGATCTTTGACCCGCACCACCGAGCCCAGGTTGAGGCGGAGGAACATCACGAGCATTATCAAAGCCTGAAGGCCCAGATCGCTGCTCTCGAGGCTTTCGAGCTTGCCTTCACAGGCCGACGGACCAGCCTCCGATCCCAGCTTCTCGCCGAAGAAGTGGAAGGACTGGGCGAGTCGCCGTCTGTTCAGAAGATCTATCGTCCTGGCGGCGGCGAGCTCCACAGCCTGCAGGGCGAATTCAACAATGTGTTGAACGCGCTGATTGGGAACGAGGTCGCAGCTACGCACCTGCGGTCTCTCGTCTCGCCCTCCAATGACGGCTCCGAGGAGCTGGCGCTCGTCGAGGACAACATCAAGCTGCTGATCTCTCGTTTGACGTCAAGATTTGGCGCCTACCAAGATCTCACAATGCCGCTGGTCAGCTTCCTCCGGTGTGTGAGGATGGGCCTGTCGCTAGGTCGGGGTGTTGGGCTAAACGAGGAAGTCGAAAAAGGTAACTCGCAGGCTCTTGTTGCCGTCAGCCCCTTCCTCGGCGGGGCCATCTGGAAAGCAGAGACGGCGTCACTCCCCCTTCTCTCGCTGGAGTTCCTTTCATTCATCCAGGCTGTTGTCGCTGTGGAGGGCCTTGATAAGCTCTCTCCAACCCTACGTCAAGCGCTCCATGAGTCCCTAGGCGCGTTTCACGAGGAATGGACCAAGAAGCTGGAGGCCGACCGCAAGATCGAAGAGGCCAAGACCAGTCTCTTCAGGTTCAAGGGCAGCCTCGAGGATCAAGAAGAGTATGACCAGGAAGAATTCGACCAACTCTTCCCCGACTACACCCCCGACGAGGAGGGCGTGGTGAAGAGCAAGAAGCCACGCCGTGGCGGCCGTGACCTCTCCGTCATGCTAGCCGAGGCACATGAGAAAATCTTCCTCTCGGCCCCGGAACCGCAGCAAAGTATCAAGGGTCTATGCGCGCAGGTTGCCCGCCGGGTTGCCCGCGAAAAGCGCGAGAGTGCTGTTGCTGAGCCCGAACTGGATAGCTTGCTTCTGCCCGCGGCGATTTTGGTTTTCGACGAGCAGGTCAAAGCCCTCGGCTCGAACGTCGATGCCTCCAACTACAATTTTTACACGGACGCCAACCTCGCCGAAGTCCGCAAGGTCCTCGGCCTCGTCAACTCGATCAAACAGCGTTTCCTCGAACTTCAGGACATCGATGAAATCGGCCACCACCAAACCTTGGCTGACGTGGTACAGGCCTGCGATAGAGTGCTAGAGATGGCCATCGACGACCCTTTGGCGAGGATCATCGTTGCCATCGAACGTCTGTACGCACACGTTTATGAGTGGCATGAGGGTGGCTGGGCCAGCATGGCACACAAGGCGACTGCGCTATATGAGAAGCTCAGGGATACCATCTGTGACTGGCGCCGTCTGGAGTTGTTGAGCTGGTCTCGGCTGCTCGACGCAGAGCTGAAGAAGAGCTACGAGGACGCCAAGTCGTGGTGGTTCATCGCCTATGGTGCTGTCATTCTTGAGCCGTGCTCCATATTACACCGGGGTCACGACCTCGGGGACCATGCTGTCAAGCTGCTAAGCATCTTGGAGTCATACTTTACCGACGCAACCCTCGGTCAATTTGGGGCCCGATTAGACCTCCTTCGCCAGCTCAAGAACCAGCTTGATCAGCTGGTGCGCGATGAGCCGGCCCTGGCATTGGTTCGCGACGCCATCCAAAACTTCATCACCTTCTACAGCCGGTACGAGCGCAGAGTTAGCGAAACAATAACAGCCGGGCGCGCACCGCTGGACAGGAGCATGAAGGACGTTCTGTTGATGTTCAAGTGGAGGGATAAGAACATCGAGGCTCTCCGAGATAGCGCGCACAAGTCTCATCATAAGCTCTTCAAGCTTGTGCGTAAATTCCGCGCGGTGCTGGAGCAGCCCGTCAGGCCAATCGTTGAACAGGGGCTCCCCGAGGAGGACCACAGCGATGCGATTACCGAAGGCGGTGCGGAGCATGTTGGGGCTCGCCTTGATCAGAGCGCGATCGCCTTCTGCCAACGGGCACTTCCCAACCTCACAAGTCACCCGCACTGGGCCAGGATGTCCAACCTCCCTGCCGTCCTCAAGGCAATGTCTAAGCACGGTTCGCTGCCATCAACGGCCATCAACGCTGCCGAAACGCTGGATAGCTACGTCACTGACCTCAGCTCCTCGATCTCCGCCCTGAAGAAAGAGACGCCGCCGACCCTGACGGACGAAAACAAGGAGCTTGTCCGCCACCTCAAGACCCGCAAAGTCACCCTGTACAGCGAGACCCTCAAGACGCTCCGCGCCATGGGCTTCAGCCGCAACCTTGGCACCAACATCCTCGCGAGACAGAGCTCGACCGCTCTGATCCTTGTCGGCTCGGGAATCGTGCCCGAGATCGACGGTGCCACACTGGGTGCGATTGAGTACTTCTACCACAAGACGCTTGACCTGGCGCCGCGGTTCCGTGCTGCCGCATCTGAACACTCCGAGGATCTGAGTCGCGAGGTGGTGCACCGCAGTATCGGGTACTTGGAAGGCGTGCTACATGTCATGTTCCGGCAGCGGCAGTTCTTGGCTCGCGCTGCTGCGGAGGAGCGTGGCCTGTCCGGGGCCGTGCAGGCTGTTGGGAATCTCTCTGCTGGAGGGGACAACTCCTTCAGGAGGCAGTCTCGGTCGGCCAATCATGCCCAAGTGGTTCGCTGGCTGGTGCAGGTTCTCAGAGTTGGTATTGATCTGCTGGATGTCCACGGCAAGCTTGGGGGTGCGGATAACGCGACGGTCCGCGGCACGCTTCAGGGCTGGGTCGAGGTGTTCACGAAGCTGGATGCTGCTCATGACGGCCTCCCTCGCCTTCCTGGCGGGTTCAACTCGTATGCCGGTGAAAAACTCCAAGGCGACGTCGAGCGGGAACTTGATTCTCTCCGGGCCGCTCTCGTCGAGATCGCCCAGGCACGGCCTGACCTCGCCTTCATCGTGCGACAAATACAACCCTGGACCAGCATCCAGGCAACGGAGGTTGCAAACGGCGTCCTCAGCAGCGACCACATTACCGACGTTGCCAATGCGGCGCTAACACTCTCGAGCAAGATCCTCGTCGCACTGCAAAATTTCCAGAAGGCTGTCCAAACCCTGCCACAGACGACAGAAGACCCCAGTTGGCTTCTCAACTACGCCGATGGCCTCCAAATATCCATCGAGGCCCTTCGCATGTCAAAGATCACATCGGAAGTCAACGCGCTCATCCACCGACTCGGAGGCCTCTCCTCCCCCGAGACGCCCACCTCGTCTGCACTCCTTCGACTCCTTCAGCCGGTCCTGGCGCGGTACTCCACAATCTGCACCCAAAACCTCAAGCAATTCTCTGCTCTTCACCGCACAACCTGCCGGCTGGGTTATCACCTCGCCTCCTCCTTCGTGCAGATCGCCTCGCAGGGTTTCTGCACGCCCCAGGAAGAGAGCGACGAAAAGTCAGGCGAGTCCGGCAATGTCGAGAGCGGAACGGGCCTCGGAGAGGGCGAGGGGGCAGAGGACATCAGCAAGGACATCAAGCCCGACGAGGATCTTTCGGAACTCGCGCAGGACCCGAACAATAACGCCCAGGGTAACATCGAGGAGAACAAGGATGCCGTCGATATGGGCGAAGACGAGCTCGAGGGGGAGCTGGGCAGTGTGGGAGGGGACGAGGAGGAGGAGGATGAGAAGAAGGACGGGGATGAAGATGGGGAGGAGGAGGACGAGATGGATGAGCAGGCTGGAGATGTGGATGATCTTGACCCAACGGCAGTGGATGAGAAGATGTGGGACGGTAGCGGAGAGGACGACGCTGAGAAGGATCAGATGGGGGATCAAGAGAAGGGAAAGAAGGACGACGACCAGAGCGCCGCCGCGGAGGGGAAGAAGAACGAGCAGAAGGGAGATGACCAGGATGAGGGGAATGCGCCCCCCGATGAGGTCGGGGAAGAACAGGGGGATGAGGATGCCGAGATGGAGGCGGGCCAAGAGGAAGAGGGCATGCCGCAGGAAGAGCTGAATCGCCAGGATCAGAACGTTCAGGAAAATGAGACGCTGGCTCTTCCGGACGACATGGACCTTGAAATTGATGACGGGGGGGAAGAGAGTGGGGAGGATGATGATGATGATGATCTGGACGCGTTGTCGGACGTTGAGAAGCCGGAGGAGAAGCAGCCCGATGTGCCAGAGGACGAGTCTCAGAGTGGGGACGAGGAAAAGGGTGAAGAGGAGGAGCACCGGAAGGACGAGGATATTCCGGAAGGAGAAGCCGAGCAAGAAGAGGAGATCGATGCAGCTGGGGACAGAGAGGAGGGGATGGATGTGGACATGGAGGAGGAGGGGAAGGAGGAGGAGCAGGGAGAAGAGGGCCAGGATGACGAGAAGGACGAGAAGAAACGGCCGCTTCCCGACAATGGGACTAGCGCAGATCAGGACGATGCTGCGCCCAGCGACGTCCGGAATGGAGGCGGCCAAGCCGAAGACGCCAACATGCAGGATGAGGAGGTGGACAACAAAGCCGGCCAGAGAGAGCAAGGCGCCCTTGGCAAGCAGTCGGCCGAGGAGGACAAGGCGCCCGGCAGCAAGGGTGCGCTCTCAGACATGGACCAAGAGCAAGGGCCTTCCGAGGAGACTCGGGATGCAGAGTCGAATAACGCGCAGCCATTCAAGAAGCTCGGCGATGCTCTGGAACGGTGGTACCGTAACCAGCGCGAGATTCAGGCCGCATCCGAGAACCAAGAAAAGACGGAGCGTTCACCCGAGGACATGGCGCGGGCCGAGTTCCAGCATCTTCAGGATGAGACAGCCGAAGCCGATACCCAGGCTCTAGGGACCGCCACCGACGAAGAGGCCCGCCCGATGGACGATGCGATGGCTGTTGACACCGAGATGGACGAGGCCGACAACCAGATGGTGCCGCCGGAGGATGAGCAGGAGGAGCAGGGTGGAGACGTCGAGATGGAGGAGACCGAGCCGGCCGAGCCGCAGGATGCTTCCAAACACGAGCGCGAGGACGGCCGTTCCGGTGTCGCCACCCGCAAGGGAGCCTACGACACGGGAGATGCCGATGAGGGTCCGAGGGCCGAGGCCCCCGATGATGTGGAGGATGAGCAGATCGAGGAGACGTCCAGCCAACTCTTGGCCACGCGCATCACGGGGGAAGACGAGGAGGCCGTGCCGCTGCGCGACTACAACGAAGCGCTCGAGATGTGGTCCGACTTCCAGAACAAGACCCAGCCGCTCTCGCAGTCGCTCTCGTCCCAGCTCCGCCTGATCCTCACGCCGACGCAGTCGACAAAGCTCTCCGGGTCCTTCCGCACCGGCAAGCGGCTCAACATCAAGAAGATCATCCCCTACATCGCGTCGAGCTACAAGCGCGACAAGATCTGGATGCGGCGGGCGATCCCGTCCAAGCGGGCGTACCAGATCCTCCTCTGCGTCGACGACAGCTCGTCCATGTCGGACGAGAACCGCTCCTCGTCGGGCAGGCTGGCGCTCGAGTCGCTGGTCATGGTGGCGCGGGCGCTGACGGTGCTCGAGGCCGGGCAGATCGGGGTGCTGGGCTTCGGGACCGACGTCTTCGTGGCGCACGCGCTCACGGACCCGCCCTTCACGTCGCAGGACGCGGGCGCCCGCGTGCTGCAGCGGTTCACGTTCCGACAGGAGGGCACCGACATGGTGCGGCTGCTGCGCAAGACCATCGACCACTTCCGCGAGGCCCGCCTCGTGCAGGCGTCGGGCGGGGGCGGCGGCGGCGGCGAGGACCTCTGGCAGCTCGCGCTCATCCTGTCGGACGGGCTGGTCCAGAGCCGGGACCACGCCCGGCTGCGGCCGCTGCTGCGGGAGGCTATGGAGCAGCGGGTGATGGTGGTGTTCATCGTCATGGACGACGCGAGGGAGAACAGGAAGGGCCACAGCGTGCTGGAGCTCAAGGAGGCCCGGTTCGGACCCGACGGGGTGCCCGTGATCCACCGGTACCTGGACTCGTTCCCGTTCCCTTACTACCTGATCGTGCATCACCTGGAGGACCTGCCAGGGGCGCTGGCGGCGCTGCTGAGGACTTGGTTTGCCGAGGTCAATTCGTAAAGGAGGTGCATAATTACTTGATATCAGAGATTTGGGGCTCCTTGTTCTTGTTCTTGTTATTGTTGTTGCGAGTTGATTAGGGTGTTTGGAGTCTGGAAAGGGAAAAAAAAAAGAGAAAAATAATGTTTTGAGGATTTAAATATATACAATAGAGTACGCGTTACGTATGTCGTTTCTCCATTGCACAATGCCATGTTATATTGGGGGAGGGAATGGACAAGATCGTTGGTGTTCTTTACGAACCATCGCAAACCTGCTCTTTGGTTCTTCCCACAAGAATAATTACGGCAATCAAACAAAGACATCCACGTTTAAAGACACCCGTTTTTCCATTCTCACACATTGGACTGGCTTTCCTTATCGTGAATGATTACGAAGAGCAGACGGAATCGCATGTTTTCCTTCAAAATCTCCGACAGATGCAAGTAATGATAATGACGGAGGCAGCTAAAACTGCAAACCTAGGATCCTAATGTTCATATACTATATAATATGAAGAAGATACGGCTAGGTTCACACCAAATTATATTAATTATCAATGGTTCAAGAGCAGCAGCAACGATCTTGTCTCATATCTGACTGACCCACCAACCGGGAGGATAGACCAGGGTTCGACACGTATTTAGACAACACCTCCAAGTGCCTCCGGCACTTGAGAACAATCAACGCATCTTTTATCACCACTTCTGAGGCCCATACGAGAGTTCCAGGAGTGCCGCCCACGGCGCGTATACCGCTGTGGTGTCGTATACGATTGCAGCCCTGGGAGCTGTAGCAGGAGCCGACACAAAGCCACAACACATCCCATCCCTATTATTCAGCTCAACATGAGGACAAGGCTAAAAAAGAATCATGGGAATACTTATTTATACCAAATCAGGATCGCATGGTTGTGCAATCATGGCACCCACTTCCCCCTCTAACGAACAGGGTTGAACAAAAAAGCTAATACCGAGAAGAGACAAGATGTAAAGACACACACAACCAGCCTTCCCGTTCCCAACCAACCATAGACAAAAAAAAAAAAAAAAGGGAAGACAAGAAAGAACGCGGCCGGTCAACACCCGCATAATGAATACTCATGACTGCCAACACATCACTTGCCCACCCCCACCCACTCTGTTCCATCACTACTACTTCAGATAGAACCACGGCTCCTCCGCCGCGTTCCCCTGACTCTGGCTTTGGCTCTGACTGCCCTCGACCCCGCCGACCCCGCCGACCCCGCCGACGCCGACGGCGCCCTCGACGCTGTCCAGCACTTCCCCGCCGCCATCCTCCCCCGCGACGGCCGCCTCCTTACCCCCCTTTTGCTTCTGGCTATCCACCAGCGCGCCCTGCACGAGCTCGATGTCCCCGATCGTGTCGTTGAACACCGAGATGAGCCGGTTGAGCACCATCATGCGGTTCCACTCGTGCCGCGTCTTCCAGATCTCGTCCATGAGCTCGCGGTAGATCTGCTCCAGCTGCTCGACGCTGCAGCCCGACGTGCGGTCCGCCAGCGTCTGCAGGAACTCGTACAGGCTGCCCTCGTAGATGACCGGTTGCTGGGATGGGTTGGTCGAGCCCGACTGGTGGAGCGAGTTGGCGCCGGATCCGCGGCCTACCGAGGCGTGGGCGCTGCCGCTGGGCGCTTTGCTGCCGCTGCCGCTGCCGCTGCCGCTAGGACCGGAGCCGGACTTGGGGGTGTGCGCACCGGGGCCGGTGCTGTTGCTGGCGCCGCTGCCGAGGTGGGAGGCGTGGTTGCTGCTGTTGCCTTCGTTGAGGATGTTACCGAGGCTGGCGGCAGAGGGCCTGCGCGGTTGCGGCTGGGAGGAAGGGGGACCGTTGTCCTCTGGGACACGGATGGACCCCACACCGCTTCCCGGCGGCGGGCCCATGATGCCCATTCCATTCCGAGGCTGAAGCATGCCCTTGGCCATGGCATCCGCTTGCGAGTGCGGCCACTCTCTGCCGCTTGAGCTTGACTGGCTTAGGGGGCCAGTGAACTGGCCGCTCTGAGACTGACCCGGCTGCTGTGTGTGGAGCTGGGTGTCGAGGAGCAGCGATGATTCGTCCTGGTTGTGTGCCACCCCGTTGGTGCGCTGAGTGTCGCTGCGCTGCGTGCTCCAGTTACCGCCACGGCTGGCGGACAAGTCTGATGTCTTAGTGGTTGACGCCTCATTGAGGATGGCAGACGGCGATACGCCAGGGGGGATAGAGGTAACTGCCGAGCGCTGCGAGAACTGAGTACCCGCGGTGGCTCTGGTCGAGTCTCCGAGCGGCAGCCGGCTCCCCAGGTGAGGCCACTGAAGGGGCGAGACAAGGTCTGGTCGAGGACCAGTGGGTTGAGTGTCGTCATCCAGCCCGCCCATCTGGACGTCCTCTCCATCCGCTTGGGACGGACCCGACGTCCCGTTTGTCAGATGATGATGTGAGTCGGTCGCGGCCCCGTGCCCCTTAGACTCGGGGCTCATGATCGGCCGGAACCTAGCTGCGGTCGTCGTCCGCACACCCTGTGTCAGGGGAAGCCCAATACCCACCGGTCCTTGCGAGTCGCTATCGACGTCGCCATGAGCCTCCGACTGGATCATGTCGACAACCGGTTGCAGCGCCTTCTTCTTGCGAGCCTTCTCTTCCGCCTCCCTGGCCCTCTGGAGTTGCCTTTCGTATATCTCGTCAAACCTCATGCCCTGTGCCGCAAGAGCCTGCGCAATCTCGTCGACATCAACCTCGACGTTGGTGCGGAGCTCGTTCGCCTTCAGCGTCCTGTCGCGGTCACCGATGTTCTTGGCGTCAAGGTACAGCTTGTTGATATCCTTGTAGAAGTCGATTGGTCTTGCGTAATATCCGTTGGCCAGGCGCTCCTCGATAGTGGTGGTCTCGAGATTGTAGAAGAATTTGCCCGTGGCCGTCTCTCGAATGCCCTCCGTGCCCTCCGCATCCTTTGCAATCTCGTAAGGTCTCTTCTCGGCATTGCCGATGTCAGGCCGAACGTAATTTGGGTCGGCTTCCTCAAACAGGTACGCAATCTGCGAGAAAGGTATCACTGGTTGCCTGAACTTCCGGTATTTGCGGTTGATCTGGTCCATAATGGGTTGTAGGCGAATCTTGAGATGGTTCAGAGCCCGCAGGTCCGCCTTACGCTGAGCCTTAATCTCTTCCGCGGTCAGGGTCCGTGGCGGGGGAGGAGGCGCAACCGGGAGATCTTCAAGGACCCTCTTCTTGCGACTTGCAGGATCCGGAAACTCGGTTGGTGACTTCTTCAAGTGGCTGATGATGTTCTCGAAGAATTCGAGTCGATTTTCCTGGGGGGATGTGTTAGCCCAGATCAACACCTCCAAGAGAGTCTTGCAACGTACCCGCTCTGGTCTCTCGACAACGGCCCGGTTCTTCTTGGAGAAGCCAAACAACTCCTTCAGAATCTCGGGCGCCAACTGCTCGGGCGGGCATTCTGCTGTCCCTAGAAGGAGGATAGGATCGGAAGGCGGAATGCTCCTTAACAGGGTGGTAAATGTTGTTATGGCCGCTTCCGTGAGGCTGCTCCACCATATGTCCACTCCAGGGATGAAGATGACGCTCGGCTTGTGACGCTTCACCTCCGTGAACCGACTGACGATGACCTGCTCCATGGGCTGGGGGTCTGTTAGAGTCATGCATGTATCCAACATTGCGAGGGATGCTCACCCGTCCGTCGCCCAGCAGAGCAGCCAGGTCCATTGTTTGCACATGCACCCCTTCCAGATGATGCAAGATGGCAGACGCCAGATAGTTTTGGCCCATTCCAGGAACACCAGAAATGAGCAGACGCGGGCGGAAGATGCGGGACCGCTCAAACTCTTGATGCATCGCCTCTCTACCGAATCCGTGATCTGCGTCCTCGAAGGGTTCATACATGGCTTCTTCGAGCGCCGTGGTCTTCTTGGGGCGCGGGAGGATATTATCCAGGACCCTCAAGATAGCCCTGTATTGGTTCCTCAGCAGAGGCTCAACAACGCGCGGCAGCGGCGAAGCAGCCGACGAGGTGGACCTCTCGGACGAGGGAATCATCTTCTTAATAGAGAGCATGAAATCGCTGGCATGGATAGTGATCTTGTCGGGATCGACAACCAACTTCTCCTTGGAGCTGTAGATCTGAGGGTACGTCCTCTGGATGGCATTCAGGGCAGCTTCAGTGCAAAGCGCTCGCAAGTCGGCACCGCCGTAGCCTTTGGTGTTTTCAGCAAGGCTATTCTTGAATTCGTCAGAGATACCCCAGTCCTTCGTGTGGATATCGATGATGGCCCGACGCGCCTCGAGGTCAGGCAGGGGGAAATAAAATTCCCTGTCAAAGCGACCAGGTCGACGGAGCGCAGGGTCAATATTGTCCGGACGGTTCGTCGCGCCAATGACGATGACTTGGCCACGGCCATCCATGCCATCCATCAACGCCAGAAGTGTCGAGACGATACTGGCATGGATCTGCTCCTGCTTGCTTGACCGCACAGGCGCCAGACCATCGATCTCGTCGAAGAAGATGATGCTGGGCTGTGTCCTCCGCGCTTCCTCAAACAGTAAACGCAACTGCTTCTCGGCCTCGCCAACCCATTTGCTGAGAGCATCCGCTCCCTTCCGCATGTAGAAGCTGATCTTGCGGCCACCGGAACCGACGGAATTTGCAAGGGCTCTAGCAAGGAGAGTCTTGCCTGTTCCTGGAGGACCATGAAACAGCACACCGCGGGGAGGTGTGACGTGAAACTTGAGAAACAGCTCCGGGTAGAGTAGCGGCAGTTGGACCATCTCCTTCAGCTGGTCGATGTGGCTCTGCAAGCCGCCGACCTTGCTAAAGTCGACACTCATATCCACTCCGAGCGGATCAGCGTCGGCAAATGCCTTTTGGTTCTTGACCTTGCCGACCTGCGGCGTGCCGCCACCAATGCCGCCGACTCCATCGGCGTTGTGGGTTTGACCGGCGGGCGGGTTGTACAAGCCCACAGCCGGCGCGGCGGTTGTAGGGGTCATGCCGACACCGCCGCCAACGCCGGAACGCTGCACCATTTCATCGTCACTGCTGTCCGAGTCGACGCCACCCGTCGCTCCGGTGCCCCATGGACCGCCAAGCAGAGACCCCGGTCCGCCGCCGCCGCCAAACGGCCCATACGTGGTGTTGAGAGTCCGCTCCCAAGCTGAGCTGCTGCCACCCTTGCCGGATCGACGGTTCCTCGCTGGCGTGGCGACCGGCTCATCGTCATCTTCAGCCTCCAGCACGGCTGGGTCGATCGCGGGAATGCTGTAGTCGACCGGCTTCGTCCGGCGTTTCTTAGAGATCGGCTCCTCGTATTGGATGGAGGGTGATCGGCGGCGACTGCGACGAGGGCGTGACCTGGAGCTCTCCCTAAGCTCTTCCAGTTCTTCTGCCATCTCGTTTCTGTCGAGCTCGATATCTTCGTCGCCAGAGTCATCCTTTTTGCGGCGGCTTCTTCGACCTCGGGCACGGCTCCCTCGCCCGCGAGGTGTCGGAGTTGATTCATTTTCACTAGCATCACCATTCTTTGAGGCCTCGGACCCTGAGTCGTCGCCTTCGCCGGACTCATCACCAGGCTCAAAATCGCTGCTCGGTTCCTGCGTACCCTTCTTGCTCCGGAGCCCCGACCTCTGCCGGAGACGGCGACCGCCAGCTCGCGTAGTTGGTGGCTCGGCATTACTCTCCTCGGCCGCCGCCGACGCAGCGGCAGTCGCTCTCGAGGCCCTGGTTCGCCTGGTGTAAGGCGCATCGTCGTCATCCTCTTCCTCCGCTGCTGGAGCCTCGCCTTCCGCTTGATCTTCTTGCTTGTCTTCCATGCCGGCTTCTTCTTCACCACCGCGTTCCGCACCGCCCTCTTCGTCCTGATTGTCCGGCTCGTCTTCACGCTTAGTAAGGGCGAGCTCGTCCGGTGACTCCATGGCTTGGTCGGCATCTTCTTTAGTTTCTGTTTCCTGGGTCGCCTCTTCGATCGGAGGTGGGTTCTTAAGCCCTTTGCCTCCACGAGTAGTGCGTGTCGTCCGAGCCACAGCTTCCGGGCTTCTGCTCCGTGAAGCGCGTGCCGGTTGTGCGTGCCTTCCGGAATTCGAAAGCTCCAGGAAAGGCTCCTCTACTTCCTCCGTCCGAGCTCTAGTCCGGCGAGTCGGTGGAGGGTTTGGCGCGGGCTCTTCGTTTCCACGTTTTGCAGCTTGCCGTGCCGACTGGCTTGTCTTCAGAACCACGATCCTCGAAGGCCGACCCGCTGGTTTCTTTGGAGATGTTTCCTCGGCTTCCTCTTCATCGCCATCGCCATCTTTGGCCGAATCGTCGTCTTCATCCTCTTCTCCTTCGCTGCTCTCTTTATAGGAAAGTGCCTTAACAGCTGCCCTCCTCATTCTTCTGCCTGTCGCACCCACGGGAAGATCTTCGTCTTCGTCATCTTGCTCATCCTCGTATTCACCGAACGACTCATCTTCGCTATCGGATACTTCCTCGTCGTCATCATCGATGTCTGACCCTCTGTATCTGTTGGACCGCTTTCTGCGACCCTTCGACTTCGATGAACGCGACTTCTTAGCACTCCGTCTACTTGTAGGGCGCTCCTCGGTGGGGTCAAAGTTTTCGTCGTCTGAGTCCGATTTGTTCGGGTCAAATCCTTCGAGGATATCGCGTTTCCGTTTCGAAGGCATCTTCAGCGGCGGGAACTGACACTATCGCAACTGAACCACAAGGTTGACTGGCTACAGGAGCAAATCGGTAAAATCGGTAAAACAAAGGCAGTGTTGCCAAAGTTTCGCGGTGTTGACGTGACAAGATACAAACGAGCGCTATTCAAAAACGTGTTAACGCAGAGCAGAAACCATCCCGGCAGAGTGAGAGAGAGCTCCGCAACGCCTATTCAACCACCATCGACGGGAAGGGGAGCACCTACTCCACGATCTCGATGAACGAGTAAATGAACCAAAAAGGAAGCTCTACGGTCGCCGACGGTACAAGGAACCGGATTGCTGGCGAAAGAGGGGAAAACTTGGGTCGTACGGGGGCACCGGCTGAGCTGCCAATGCGAGCCGCAGAAGACGTGATCGATGCTGCAGTGGTGAGCCGAAGATGCGACAGAGGATGTCGCTGGCAAAATGAGACAATACTACAGACAAGCAATATGCCGAACCAGAGCGACAGATAAAAAAAAAAGTCATACCCGTCCTCTTTGACGAGGAACAATCCGGGTCTCAATTGCTCTGTGGTCACGAGGAAACGGAGTGTGTCGGGGACGAGGGAGCGAGAGTCGCGCGTTTCTGCCCGCTTCGTGCAGGCCGGTTGGTCGAGTGGTCCTCAGGTTCCAATGCCACGCGACCAATCAGAAGCGCAGACCGGTGATTAAAGTGGGCCGATGCGCCCCTGCAGGCAGCAACCGCCTCAAGAGCCACCTCCAAAAACTGCATTTCACAACCGACAAGTTCAGTCACCGCGACCGCGTCGGGAAGGAAATGAACCATTGCTACAGTACGATGCATGGAAATTTTATATGGGATCCGTGATAGAGCGTATTGAACTACGGCGCTTTCAACGGTTATTTCTACGAATCCCGCAGCCTAAACGCAGGACGGGCGCATTCGACGTATGTCGTCGCAAGTATCATCCGGAAAACGCGCCAGGAGCGCATCGAGATCGTGGGGATCGCGAAATGTGGATGGCGTCATGGTGGGCGATTTGCCCGGCGGCGGCCTGTGGAGTGCCATGTTTCCACGTGGTCGATGCGGCTCACGGTGCCGCTTGCCAGGGGTTTGCGACGGCAACCGGACATCAGGATCAGCCCTACGGCATCGGCCAAAGCGGTCCCCTCTGCCTGCCGTGGTCTGTGCTAACCCGAGTTGACGTTGCCATTTGGGTGCAGGGTTCGCTGGTTTTGGGGTGTGAGGTGCGGGTTGCTGGCCGCGGGAAATGACCTACGGAGAAAATTGCAACCATCCGGCCCCCGCTCGCCCCGTGCCGTTCGCGAAACCTCGATGTCGATGTGTAGTTTACTTGTAAGTGGAACAAAGCAATCATCGTGTGCGAAATCTTTCCAGCTAGTTTGTTTCATTACTCTGGTCCTGAAGCTTGATGATGAAAGCTCAGGGCCCGTATAACTAGTCTAGTCAAGTTCTGTTCAAGTGCATGTCCGGCAGCCGATGGTAAGTGCGCGGCTTCCGGGCCGATTCACTGGGACCCTGCCAAGACCCTTTCCCTGGGGGGCCGAAGCTGCCTTGTCCCGCACCAAACACGAACCCGTACCGTCAACAAGCCTCGCTCGTGAAATATACCCTTTTCCCGAGGCACTGCAAAGCCAGACCCGCTTCATCTCCTCTTCGCTGGCTGCCGCATCTTAGGAAACTGTAGCGGCAACGCAAGCTTGGCGATGTGGTTGACCTTGTCCCCAGACTTGGTCTGCTTGATTCGGGCCCCAATCTCCATGAAGTATTGGTTGAGCTGCTTCTGCTCGAGCTTTAGATCCTCCCGAAGATCAAGCGTATTGACCTCGAAATTGTCGATGATACTGGCAAAAACGCAACAATGTGTCATCAGCAGGTCGATGTGCGTCTTGCGCATCACCCCGTTGTCTGAGAACTTGCGCCGGATGTTCTCGATCACGACCTCGGGCGCCGGCGCCAGAGCCTCCCGCAAGTCGTCTCTCCTTGCTATACTCCGTGTGCCACGCTCTCTCCCTTGTCTGGTTATCGACCAGAAAGTGATAACCCAGAGAAGGTAGCGAAGGAGCTTCAACCTCTGCACATCATCCTCATTGCCGGCGACACGGACGATGCGATGAGCAACGAAGCGAGCAGGGACTTGCACCGGCTCCAGTTTCCTGACCTTTTCTTGCCAATCCATGACTGGTACCGCATTGAGCACCTCGGCGCCAATAATCTGCGCAGGCACGTAGACGTCCTGAATCTCATCTGCGTCAAAGTTGCCGCGGGGCACCGGCCGCGCCATGTCGACAGCAGCCTGGAGCTCTTCTCGCGTGGCCATGTGCTGGCTGGAGTCTCGGATGGTGTCCACAAGGGCCCGGTCGTCTTCACCCAGCTTGCCACGCGACTTGGCGGCGAGCATTGCGTTTTCTGCAACAGCCTGAATGGCCTTCTTCGCCTTCTTCGTCCCGAACGTCTCGCCCAGCTCCATCCTCATCTCTGAATGAGTCTGTAAAGTTGGTCAGCGCCAAGCCCATCGCCAAAGACGTTGCAAAAGCTCTAGCCATACCGGTCTAGAACTAGACACCTGCATCGCTTCACTCGGCGCTTGTTTCGACCGGACGGTCCCTCGAACAACCATCTTCTTCGCCTGAACGACTTCCACCTCTCCGGTCCGTGGGTCGATGACCGCGAGAAAGTGATTGAGAACAGTATCCACGCTCTTCGACCGCTCTTCTCGCGCAGTGTAGTCTACTGTCCTGTGCGCCGAGGAGTGCAACGCCATCTCGGAGGGCGGGGGCAGGCCACCACTCTTTCGCCTCTTGGCGGTCGGGTTTGCATCCTTTTCGTAGGCATCGAAGGATAAGGAATCGGGGAGAGAAATCCCAGGGGTAAGCGCTACATCCAGGTCAGAATTTCGCTATTTTGTTAAAGACAGCTTGGGCGCCAGAGAGTCTCTCACCTACGACAGGAGGGGATACCTGCGGCTTCAGCAACTTGGTGACCTGGAAGGCGGGGGCGACGGCCGGCTTTTGCTCTCGAATCTCAACCTTTTTCTTTTTTGACTGAGGTGTCCCCTCCTCCGGCCTCCTACGCTTCTTCATCGCTGAGTCAGGCATTGTGTTCACTTGGTCGGTTTTCGGAAATGGCCGCCCTAAAAATCGCGGGTTTCCTCCCCGCGCGCCAGCTTTCGGCTGCGAAGGACTTGTTCCTGGCGACTTTTTTTTCTGCCGGCGTTTGGACCCGCTCAGTACGCCTTACCGCCTTCCTTCACTGTGCTTACTACCCACCACTTTCACCGTTGCTCCAGAATAAGGTGCACACCAAGAACGCAAATTCGATATAGCTGCGTTACAAAGGTTAATAATACCAGATTCGGTGTTGCACAATAAGCTGTCAAATACCGGGAAGTGTTGGATACCTCGGTTTTAACAATTTCAGAATATGCTGGCACTCGGGCCTCGCAGTCGTGACCTAGACCTACGTTTGATGACATCAAGTTCTAAACCCAAAATCAATACTCCGTAGAGCCATAGACACAAACTACTGACCCCCCAAAACATAACAACTGGAGCATGCAGCGCCTGTGGCACACAAATCACACATTGACAATGGTCGGAGCACGATCTGCACAATGAACTCGAAGCCAAGCATCATCAATTCCTGCAAATCATGATTCAGGATTCGCATTCCTATCGAGGCACAGCTTGCCCGAGTCCCGGTAAACGCCTGTTTCCAGCTCAACCTTCATTGACGGGCAACCAATCATTTCCATAACTCATGATACCACCGAACCGTTCCGTACCTTGCGGCCCAGCAAATTGACGAGGTGCCTTGCCGTGAAAAGAAGACATCGTTGTTGAAAGCGCTCGTGATGCCGAGACTTCTTGGGTCGCATGGCGACGGACGGCGTCAGACAGTGGCGAGCTTCGATGCGACCGTCGGCGCGGTCGCAATGCTCAACCCACTGGGTGACCAATTTGATGTCGGGGACTGGTTGAGGTCGAGTGGCGTTGGGCGTTTATTTGCTAGGGAGCCGTCAGTGCCAACTCGGCAAGCCTCGCAGGTGGTGTGGCAAAACTTACGACCGCGCCCTCATCTTTCTTCTCTTGCGCTTGAGGCGGCGAACGCGCTTCTTTCTCCACTTCGCTCTCATCTTGACTGCTCTGGAGTCAGTAGGAGGCAATTAATATTTCTGTTGTTGTTGAGGCGGCACCTACATGTAACTTCGTGATGAGATTTTGCGTTGATGGTTGTAGAAAAAGAACGAGGGTCGATTTTGGGGAGGGGAAGTAGACTTAAACTAGGGCAGAGGGCAACTAGCCCTGTGGGGTAATCGTGTCACGTGGTAATCCGCACCTGCTCTCGCTGTGGCCCAAGCTTCTCAGGTTTCCTGGCGTCTGATGTGGGTCCCTGCGACTTCCCGTATTGGCTCAGAATTGCAAGTCTGGATTACACTCGCAGAGGGCAAGCTCAATCAGTATGCAATTGACAGCGCTCCTTCCTGAGTAACTAGCTCCAAGATCTGAATTCATTTTCGCTCTACTTGAGAATGCCTGAGGTTCACTATATTCGCACTGAAGTAACTGAGAAATATTCGTAGCCCGAGGTTAGAATTGCTGATTGCTCAATGGCAAGCTGAGGTTTAACATCCAACATAAACGCCACTTCCCTTTGCCCAGCTGAAATGTCAAGTGCCAGGCCTATGTCGTCGATGGCAATAGGAAAAGTGACATGGGAGAACAGAAATCAAGATCCCGCAAGTACAGGTAGGAAATTTGTCGCCGTAGCCAGGCCTTGACTCTCACCCGCCACACCACCAACGCCGGTTTGCGTTTCGGCTGGATCTCTAACGCTGAGTTCAGGTCATTTTTTAGTCTTCCCAAATGAGACAGTATTGGTTGGCAGGGACGAAGTCAGAAACCATGTCGCATTTGCAGACCCGGTGGTTTCCAGATGTCAGCTAGAGATATTTTCCATCGTCATGGACGAAGAGAACATACACCCACCGCTCGTGTTCGTGCGCGATCGGGGCTCTTCAAACGGGACGGCGGTGAACGGGCAAATTATTGGGAAAGGAGCGAGGCTCTCGCCTTCAAAGTTGCTGGACGATGGAGACATCATTACCATTGGACCGCACCCACATTTGAGGCTTACGTACAGCGTTTTGCTAAACATTCAGCCTTCGTACACCCTTAGCCTCGTCCAGAGGCAGGAGACTGAGGTACGATGCGTTTCTCAACAAACCTTTGGCGCCTGTGTCTGACACCTACAGCTCTTTAAAGACCGGTACGTCGTCATGGATCGGACGATTGGTAATGGCGGTCATGCCGTGGTCTTCCTGGCTACCGAGCTCGAGACCGGGAAACATGTCGTCTGTAAGGTCCACGACATTGGCAGGCACTCACGAACATCGAAAGAAGTGGAGAGGATTCGCCAAGAGGCGAGCTTGCTGAGCACCCTGGATCATGTATGGTTACATCCAGACACTGCTTTGGTGATTTCGTCTGACCATCCAGCCAAACATTCTCGCCATCAGAGCCGCGTTTGAGACGGAGCAGACAATGTAAGCCTTTCGGCAATTGCGAGGCCGCGATTCCGATCCGAACACTGACTTCCGGTAGATACGTCATCACTGAACTAGCAACCGGAGGCGACCTGTTCTCCCTTCTTCTACGGTATCAAACGCTGGGAGAGTGGGTGATCCGATCGATTATTCGTCAGGTTCTCAGAGGGGTTGCCTACATTCACAGTAAAGGCGTCGCCCACCGCGATATCAAGCCGGAGAATATTCTTTGCGGCGTAACTCCCCAGGCCCCCTATCGCATCATGCTTTCAGACTTCGGAGACTCGGGAATCTGCGGCTTTGGGAGGCTGAAATCTACTGTCGGAACACGGTTCTATCGGCCGCCGTGAGTATCCTCAGCCGCAAGTGTCCTTTCCGAACGGTGGGAGTCTGATCATCATCAGCGAGTGCGCTGTTCCAGGTCAAGGACACGATCTATCAGTAGACATTTGGGCAATCGGCATGCTCACGTTACAACTATTTCTAGGGTACCAAGAACTTCCAAACCTTGACTCGACCGTCTTCAGAAACCAGAGGGATGTCGACAGGTATCTAAGGCTGATATTCACTTCCCTTCAGCCCCGAGGCAGGATATCCGACGCCGCCCAACGCTTCATTTGCGGGTGCCTAGCCTACGACAGCGGCAAGAGGCCAACGGCGCGCCAGGCATTCTATCACGACTGGCTACAGAGCCCGGCAAGCGACAGGAGGACGTTCAAGCGGTTGGAGGCTGCCAATGTTCTCTCGTGGAGGCCCCAACGAGTCAAATATCCGGTAATTGAGAATCTCACCAACAAGGTATGCGGCCGAGACTGTCGCGACCACCCGAATCGCGTCGAGGAGGGGAATAACAACGAAGTTTCACCGCACTTCATGACCGCTGTGCTACCCGGGGAAGACGTTCGTAAGGAAGACGAAAAGGATGACGAAAGCATGCGAGCACATGGCGGAGGAGCCTCGACGGCTTTGTGACCAGAGAGGATTTTGACCAGAATGGGAAGCACATGGTGTCCAACCCAAGGGGCTGAGGTGGCCCATGCATATTGTGCATTGCTGCTCTTCTGTCATGAGGACTGGTTAAAGGATTAAGAGTATCGAGACAACGGTTTGCTTGCCTCTTAGGACGATGCTTCTAGCTTGGTTCCGCGATGTATGTACATTGCTCGGAAAAGAACGGTTCGGCTGATGATTCGGCGCCAAAACAGAGGAATCTATAAGGATCAGAGCCTTGAGCTATCCACTCTCATCCCCTCATCATCTTGCTCTTTTACCGTCAGGTCAGGTAGTTCCGCAGGCATGATGCGCCGCGGTGTCGCTCCTGGGACGACGGAATACTTGGAGAAGTCGGTGATGCCAGCCTGTTTTCGGAGGAAATCCTCGTCCAGTTCAAGCTGGCCGTTCACCACGGCCGCCGGAACTCGCAGCATGGCCAGGATGGCATCTGAGAAGATGGTTGGTTTACGGAGGTCCTTGGCATAGGACGGGTCTTTGCTGGTGAACTGCTCTGTTGCGGCCGACTCGATCGCCTAGAGGGTGCAAGGAACTGGTTAGCCCTTGCCTCTTACTCCACGGGCCGTCGCGCACTTCTTTCTACATTCCCCAATACCACCCGATTCGCTTCTCTCGGCATCCTTCCACAACCAGGAGTTCTGTCTAGTAATGAAATCACCCAAAGTAAAAAAAAAAAAAAAAAAAGGGGGGGGGGGCCAGCGAGAAGAAAGAAAGCGAGGGGAACACTGACCACAGCAGGCCACAGCCCCGTGATTCCCAACCCTTGCTCAACCAACCCTTCCCTTTCGAAGTCCATCCCCAGACCCTTCACCAACACGCTCATGCCGACCTTGCCGATAGCATAGGCCGTCTTGCCCCGGAAGAAGCGGCTGTAGATGGGCGGACAGACGACAACGATCCTGGGCCCTCGCCTCTCGCCCGCGCTCTCCGCGCTCCCCCCGGCCCGCGCTTTCAGGTGCGGCAGGGCCTCCTGCACGACGCCGTACAGCCCCTCGATGTTGACGCGCTGCATCAGCTGGAAGCGCTTCATCGGCGTGGTGGCGACGGGGCCCCACCAGATGGCGCCCGAGTTGTAAACGAGCACGTCGAGGCGGGAGTAGACCTGGTGTGTAGCGGTTAGATTGTGTTGGTGGAAATATTATTATCTCTCCTTGATGTTGTTCGTTTTGCATCATCACTCCGGTTCACGAGCAGAGGCGAGGGTGGGTGGGGTTCAAGGGAGATGCGCAGACTACTTGCCTGAATCGTCTTGGCGATGAGTTCCTGAATGCTTTCATACTTGGTCGTGTCGACCGGGATGGCGGTGGCCTCGCCGCCGGCGAGGGTGATCTCGCGGGCAACGGTGGTGATGGTGGATTGGGGTGAATTGGGGTTTGGGGGAAACGGGGAGAGCTTGGCGAGGTCGGCTTCGGCCGTGGTGGATTTGGCGGCGACGACGACTTTTCAGAACGGTCAGGTGTTGCTGGCTTCTTGGGCGGCATCAGTGGGCGGAACGGGGATTGCGCTGCTGCGTACCGGCGTAGCCTTCTTTGGCCAGGTCAATGGCGATCTGGCGGCCGATGCCCCGTGATGCCCCCACCACCAGGGCTACTTGGCGAGCATTGATTGATGACATGATCTGCTGTGTCAGTGAAGTGGGAAGGGGTCGGTGTGTAATTCGCTTATGGCACGTTCAATCGGTAGAGTAGGAAGTAGCTACCGAGTAGAAGCACGGCATTTATACATTGATTGCTGGTCCGGCTGCTTGGCTCCGACCCAGTGGGGCAACTCCGGCCGAGGGACTCGGAGAGAAGTGGGTCGTGTCGATTACTGATCACGCCGCGCGGAACTGCTCTCAGACCCCTCGACATCCAGTGTAAGCGGAATACAGATGGGAAGTGTAAGACGTAAGAGCTGTGCCAAACAATGCCAATTTGCGTATCTGATTCGGCGAGAATGCTTGCAGAGTTTAGGCACGGGCAATGCCGTCATTGAGGATACATTGCTGACATCCCGAGGTGTTGATCTTCTGCCTGGGAGGTTCCGGAGTGAGAGTGACGGAAGATATTGGCACGCTCTCATCCCAAGTTGGAGCGATTGTTGGATCGTTATACAGGCGAGCTACCGTGGCCATGGCGATCAAGTGAAAGCCTTCCATAAAGCGATCTAAAATTTTGCTTCCGGTATCTCCCCGTCTACCGCGGATCTGTTGTATGCATAGTCCGGCCAACTAAGCCTCCAGCAGCAGTAGTATACCAGCCAAGGGTCCAGCCCGTTTAAGGCTTGCCAGATAGCTCTTGTGCGTTAAGTTGCGCAAGAGAGCCGGCTGTGAACGCATTCGTGAGGAATTGTAAATCCTAAAGCCAGCGGGGTATCCATTCCAGCGCCATCCCAAACCATCCGGTTCCGTGAATCGTATACGCCACATGGCAAACATCATGCCCTTCCAGCCATCCGCAACCTCCTCGCCTCCTCCTCTCGAATCGCCTCACTCCTCGCCAAGAACTCTTGCCTCGCGGCAAACGAGTGCTTCGACTTGCCGGCCAGTTCCAGTTCATCCTTGATGCCTTCTCGATCCACGAACCCGGCCCAGTCCATCCTGCTCTTTTCTACCGTGTTCAATTTCTTGGCCTCGGCCTCCTTGGCCCGCTCGCGAGCCTTTAGGCGCTCAGACATGGCCAGGTTGAGATCTGACCGCTGAGAGAGGTTCTCGGCTGCGATGGGCTCAAAAACGGAGCGGAAGGCTTTCCGGGGCATGCGTTTCTGCGTTGCGGCCGGGTTGTCATCTGTGGACGCTGCGTCCGCGCCTTTCTCAGCCAGGTAGAGCTTTGCCTCGGCTGAGTCTCGAGGGACGAGCTTCTCTTCTGTGTGGACTTTGCCGGCAAAGTTGTAGGTTCGCTTGATGCGGATGAGGTCGGATTCGTCAGGCTTACTTGGTGTCGACTGGGGTTGTGAAGATGGTTTGTTCCCGTCCGCTCTTGGCTGCGCGACAGCTGCTGTTTCCAGTGACCTCCGGCCGACGACTGGCTCGCTGATCATCTGCGCCCATAGCGCGTCTACGTCGATTGTGACCGGCCCACTTGCGACTGCCGTCCGTTTCTCGGCCTTCCTATTGCAAGACGGTCAGTCAACCGACTCCCGTGAAACGTAGAGCTGGCATGGGCGTGCATACTCGGCCGCGCGCATCCGGCGCGTCTTGACCAACCCCCCTTCGCCTCCTTCGTCCTCATCCGCCTCCTCGTCATCTTGCTTCTTGGATTTCTTCAGTCGCTTCTTCCCCTTTTCGATTATTGCCTCGTCTCCCGAGTTCTCAAACCCGGCATCTTCCGCTGCGTCATCGCCTCCCTCTCGTTTCCTCTTTGCCGGGATTGGCTGCTCGGCGTCGGCCGGCTCGTCGTCGTCGTCGTCGTCTGACACACAGGATTCCTCTGCCGGCGCATCGTCGGGAGCGAAATCGGAGTCCTCTTCTGATACGTAATCTTCATCATCGGGTATTGGATCTGTGGACATTTTCGACGCGTGGGGCTGTTCGGTGTGAGGTCATCGAGAGGCTTAGAAGTCCGGAGACGGTTACGGTTAGCCGAAATGGAACTTTTGGAAGCACTGAAGGCGCCCGGAAAAACAGGTGGGATTAGTGTCGGATGACAGGTGGACCGGCCCACTTGCTCCACTCCACCGCCCCGCCTCCGCTCTCGGCTCCGCGTGCTCGGCGCAGCAATTCTAGGAACAGGGAGAACGGGGTTCTTCGCGACAAGCTTGAGGGCCATGGCGTCAGTCGCGTGGAGATCTGAGGGATGGGCTGGAGGGGCGTGGGCATGCCGGCCAGAACTTAGACCCAGCGGGGCGTGCCCAGGAACAACAAATTTAGGATAAGGGTCTACTCAAGTAGGCCAGTTTGCTTGCTCTTTTTTTGGGGAACTTTTGTGTGACCCGCCTACGAGCGCCAGACCCAGTCTCAAAGAGTCACACTCGATCAAGACTAGCCCATATTTGCACACTACATGTACGCTACACTACACAGTATGTACCGGTGCGACACCCAGGATCCCGGACTCGGTTCAAATCAATTTACCCACGGCTCACCCCCGGGTGTTCCTCCGGAGCCTGGCAACCGGGCTGACGGGTCCAGAGCGACCCGCTATCACTCGTGGGAATGAGCCCACGGCGCCGTTATCCCCGGGAAGCCCTTCCGATGTCCAATGGGATGCCGCTGGTTAAACCAGAACTGCTTCCCCCGCACCTCGGAGATAGGATGGGCGTGTGTTTTACACAGACGAACGGCGATCACGAGGTGTGCTTTGGAAACCCGGTCGACGCCCGATCAAGGCCCGAGTCGGAGGCACCGGACGTCTATAAAAGGGGCCGCGATGCGGCAAACTGGAGCAAACGAGCCAAGGCCGGAGAGATAACAAGAGAGCAGGCGATAACAAAATCCATAATTACCTTGTCCTTTTTGCCGCTGTCAATCTGCGTTGAATTTCGAAATCATCAAGACCATGCCGTCCACATCGGTTCTTACCCCCGAGGAGAAGGAGCACTTCCTTACCCACGGGTGGATAAAGTAAGTGAATTCTCGGTACCAGACTTCTATGCTTCCATCCATACCTTCCTTACCGGGTACCTACCTTAGTTAATTGGGTGCCTGACCCTTACCTCGACATCCCCGTCACCAACCCAAACGTTGCCCTGCCCATGTTTCCGCTGGTGTTGTATTGTGTACACGCACACGGCAGGATGGCATATATCCCTTCTCAACTAGCCTGGTTCTTTTCCTGACGGACCCATCTACCGTCCTGTCCAAGTCTAGCCGTCTAACCTCCTCCGCAGGATCTCCAACGCTTTCACCAGAGAGCAAGCCGAAGATGTTACCGCCAATATGTGGACTCGCCTGGGCATGGATCCAAACGACCAGTCCACCTGGACGCGCCTGCGCACCAACATGCCCGGCCACAGGAAGTTTGACCCCGCCGTCTTTGCGCCGCGCGCCTGGGCGGCCATCTGCGAGTTGTGCGGCGGCGAGGACCGCATCGACCCGGCCTCCAGGGAGTGGCGGGACTCGTTGATTGTCAACCTCGGGGACGCGAAACACGGTGGCAAGCCCATCCCGCCACAAGACCTTCCTGACTGGCATGTGGTATGTCGGTCCCTGGCGGCTTCCGTCCTTCTCCCTTGGACAGAGCTGAATCGTAACTGACATTACCGCACAGGATGGCGACTTCTTCGTCCACTACCTCGACAGCCGCGAGCAGGCGCTGCTCGTGACACCGCTCTTCACGGACATCGTGCCTAATGGCGGCGGGACCATCATCTGCCCCGAAGCGATCCCCAAGATCGCGAAGCACCTCTACGACCACCCGGAGGGCGTGTCGCCGCGTATGACGCCACGGGGGGAACCGGGGTTTGAGAAGGGGCAGCACGAGGACCTGAGCTTCTTCCGAAACGTGGCCAAGAGCTGCAGCAACTTCGTCGAGGCCACGGGCCAGGTCGGCGACGTGTACCTGATGCACCCGCTGATGCTGCACGCGCCGTCGAGCAACGCTCTGCGCAGGGTACGCATCATCACCAACCCGGCCGTGTCGCTCAAGACGGAGCACTGCTTCGACCGCGAGGACGGCAACTACAGCCTGGTCGAGCAGGTCACCCTCCGCGCGCTGGGCAAGGACAGGCTGCCCGGGTGGAAGGCCACGGGGCCGAGGGAGGCCAGAGTCCCGGAGCGTGTGCGGATACAGGAGCAGATGAAACAGGAGGAGCTGAAGAGGCTCGCCGAGCTGGAGGCCAAGAAAGCACAGCAGGCGAAGGAGGGACAGCAAACTGTCAGCGCGGCGGCCTAAAATCGAGAATTGGGTACCATGTCAAGCAAGATAGAGAGTACTTTTGACGACGTAGAATGTCTAAATTGCCAGATAGTGTGTAATTATTGAAATGATAATCTCTCCTCAAGAAGAGCCGTAGAGAAGTTGAAAAGAAAAGAAAAGAGAAGAGAAGAAGAAGAAGAAGAAGAGGAGGGGGAGGAGGAGGAGGAGGAGGAAGAGGAGGAGGAG
>NW_027192562.1:2256941-2287952 GCF_042370625.1 Thermothelomyces heterothallicus | reverse complement strand
AGGAGGAGGAGGAGGAGGAATACAAAAAGGTACGTGCTTGCAAGCACTGTGTAGGATGCTGTTAAAACGGCATTTACCTGGTGGTGCTGGTGGATGGTTTTAGCCAGCAAGGTTCACACTGCCAAGGCCGCGATCGAGTCGCAGTGGGTTCGTGCACAACACTAGTACTCCGTACTCCGTACCCCGTACTCCGTACCGCTTGGTACAACAAAAAATCAACTTCCCAATCGCCCTGCAGGCCAGACCACTCCCCACCAGGCCAATCCTGAGCAGTCTTCCAAGATGAGCGACAGCGAGAACGACGACTACAGGGTCGAGGAAGAACCCGTCCTCGGCCCCGACGATCCCTTGCGAGCTTTCGTTCCAAAGTCCTTCGGCAAGACAACGAAGGAGGCAAATGTCGCCGCGCAGATTGAGCAGACAAGGAGACAAGTCGAGAAGCCTGCGGCACCGAAACAAAAACGGCCCGCTTCCGACAGTGACGACCGCGACGACAGCGACTCAGACGACTCCGAATCCGACGAGGAAGACGTGGCCGAGAAGTTCCCAGTGACGCACGAGATGGTGCTCAAAACCCACGAGCGCGCCGTGACCAGCATCGCCCTGGACCCCGCAGGGTCGCGCATGGTCACCGGCTCTCTCGACGGCAAAGTAAACTTCCACGACTTTCCCGCCATGACGCCCACAACGCTGCGAGCATTCAAGAGCGTCGACCCGTGGGAGACCAAGAAGTCGGCGCCCGCTGATTCCCACGCGATCCAGCACCTCGAGTTCGGCCGGCACTCGGGGAGCGTCTTCCTCTGCGTCACTGCACACCCCCAGGCGAAGATCATGTCGAGGGATGGAGGCATAGTGACCGAGTTCGTCAAGGGCGACATGTATCTGCGAGACATGAACAACACCAAGGGCCACGTCGGCGAGGTGACATCGGGCACATGGCACCCCGCCGACCCGAACTTCTGCGTCACGGCAGGGTCAGACAGTACACTCAGGATATGGGACATCAATAACAAGAGGAGCCAGAAGGACGTCATCGTCTTCAAGTCGAAGGCCGCAGGCTCCGCCGGGCGCACCAGGATGACGGCCGTCGCCTGGGGCGCGTCCGCGCAGGGTAACAGCCCGGTCCTCGTGTCTGCTGCTCTGGACGGGTCCTTGGTCATGTACAGCGGCAATGGACCGTTCACCAGGCCGGCGGCGGAGATCAAAGACGCGCATCGGCCCGATACCTGGACCGGCGGCATCGATATCAGCGCCGACGGCCGGATGGTGGTGACTCGCGGAGGCGACGGCTTGATCAAGCTCTGGGATACGCGCAAGTTCAAGCAGCCCCTCGTCAAGGTAGACCACCCTTCGACCTCGGACCGGTACCCGACGACCAACATCAAGTACTCGCCCGACTCCCGGTACATCATTACCGGTTCCGCATCCGGCCACCTTCACATCCTCAACCCCGCCAACCTCCGCCCGGAGCACGTCACTCCCATCACGCCCGGTATACCCCTCATCACCGTCAACTGGCACCCCAAGATCAACCAGATCCTCACCGGCTCCGCCAACGCCGAGACCCGCGTCCTCTACAACCCCTCCCTCTCCACCCGCGGCGCCCTCGAGGTCATGTCGCGTGCTCCCAAGAAACGCCACGTCGACGACGACCCGGCCTTCACCATGGACCAAAGCCAGCTCGGCCTGTCGCCCGACGCCATCGTCACCCCGGGCGCTCTGCCCTCCGCTAAGCGCGGCGCCGGCGGCGTCTCGGCCTCGGGCAAGACGTCGCGCGACCCGTACCGGCCCCAAGTGCAGCAGATCACCCCCTTCATGCGCAGCCAGCCGGACGAGAAGCACATCGAGGAGAACATACCGCTCAGCCGGATGCTGCACGAGGACCCGCGCGAGGCCCTGCTCAAGTACGCCGAGGTGGCCAAGAAGGACCCCGTCTTCACCAGCGCCTGGGCCAAGACGCAGCCTGTGACACAGTATGCTGAGCTGAGCGACGAGGAGGACGAGGCGAAGGAGGGGAGAGATGCTAAGAGGGTCAAAAGGTGATGGCGATTGCGACTTCGTGTACTTTTTTCTTTCTTTTCTTGGTGTGATTTTTACGGCGTTCGGTGCGGCAGGCCGAGAGAATGACGGAATTCTATTATGGGAGTCATGATACCTGGCGCGCTTGGTCTTTTTGGTTGGAAATAACCGAAACGCGTCGTTTGTACACACACCATGGCACTGTCTGATTGCACACGAGCATAGAGGGACATCGTTCATTGGACAATAAAAGGGAAAAATGCAGGAGGTATACAAAAAAACGAGCAAAGTATCGCAAAAACAGAAACTCTGCGCCAAGAGGGAATCGAACCCCCCCCTCAACCTTGGAAGGGTTGAATCCTAACCACTAGACCATTGGCGCTTATAAAGTTGTCTTGGGATGCAGGTATCTGTCATCATCTGTGCCATTGGCTATGCCCGACACTATGGGCAGTGCCGGTAATGAGAATGGGTCAGGGAGCCCGTGTGCAAAAACGCCCGCCCTAGTCCAACCTGAGGGACCTGTGAGATGATCTTAAAGACACGAGATTGCTAGATAAACTAATATAACGAAAGCATATTTTGTTGGTCTACATTGCACTGTGGAAGGCAAAAACGAAGCTCTTGCTGAACGCCAAACAAGTCAACTGCCGGTGGGGCAGTGGCAAGCTGCGCCTCATTGGCCGGTTTGCGCAGGCCAGGAACAAGGTAAGCCGTGCTAGGATCTTCGCGCGGAGCCTGCAGAACAGCTCAGACCAAGCATCGCCGCACCATTCAATCTTGTCGCCTGGCCTTGCCTCAACCTCCATCCATCAACGGGTGACCGCGCGCATCAAAAAAAATCGCCAATCTGCCTGCGACGTATCGAGGCCATCTCGAAATCGCCGACCGCGAAACGCGCTTCCCCACTGCATTCTACCGGACAACCACACGGCCCCAACCACCTTTGCCCGTTCCTCACTTTTTCCACGTCGCCGATCGGCCTTCTATTTTTCGTTTTGCCCCCCACACACAGCACGTCGCCATCCCAGGCGCGGCTAAACACCCTTTCTCTCCAAGTCCCCCCCCCCGTCAATCGTGCGCTCGTCACGGCGACGCGACAACCCTCCCTCTGCACCCACCCCGGGTTGCCATCCCTATCCGCGTTTCCGTCGGCCCACGTCTGCATCGCTGCAGTCGCCGATTTCTCACCATCGTTTCTAGACGCGACAGTCTCATACATTCCGCCCTTCGTTTATCGGTGCGTCGCGTCGGAACCCACCCCTCCAAGGTTCCACAACCGCCCCGATTGCGACTGCCGTCCACCAGATATGCCCAGCCATTGAAGTCGCAATCCGAGTGACTGAACCCGGTTGGCATATTTGACATCGCCGTCGTCATCATGGCCAGTGTCCAGATGCCGCCTGCGGTGCAACCGGGGTCCGCCATCCCGGCGGGCATGACCCAGCAGCAAGCCCAGGAAGTCTATATGGTTCGTCTCCCATCCCTTCACCAGACCGACGTGATATGTCCTCGTCACACTGTGATCAGCAACCCGTACTGACCGCCACGCAGCGATTCCAACAGATGAAGAAGCAGGGCGTTCCTAGCAATGACCCCGAGTTCATCAAGACTCAGTCCATCCTTGCTGCCCTCCAGCGCCATAGCGAGTTGCGGAAGCAGCAGTTACAGATGCAGCAGCAAATGCAACAACAGCAGCAGCAGCAACAACAACAACAGCAACAGCAACAGCAACAGCAGCAGGCCATGCAAAACGGGGCGAATGGCGTTGTCAATGGGACCCAACCTGGTCGTCCCGGGCAGCCCGCCGCGACGCAAACGACAATGCCTCCCTCTACCACTTCGCTCGGCGCCTCCGCCTTGCCGGCAACCTCGGGCGCCCCTGCTGCCAACACTGCGACAGCTGCGCCGGCTCAGGGCCAGGCCAGTCAGTTTACACAAGCCCAGCTCAACCTTCTCTGGACACAGATCAAGGCTTTCAGGATGCTTGGCAAGAATGCCGGCGTCCCCATCCAGATGCAGAGGGCGATATTTGAACACAGAGCGCGGCGCCGCATGTCGTTGGCAAAGCAAGGCACGCAATCCCCCACCACCGCGAATCCCCCGTCAGACGCCCCCAGTCAGGACGGCCCAAAACCCGGCCCCAATGGAGCTGATGGCCAAGCTGAAGCTCCATCCGTCCCGCAGCCCAAGTCATTCAAGACGGTCAAGTCTCCGTATGACGGCGGGCTGGTACGTCAAACCATCTCTTACATCGACCATGGTCGCCGGAAGAACCGTCTTATCATCCCGGGAATCTTCCCAACGGGGATAGACTTCGAGCAGTTGAGGGCCGATCGCGAGAAGATTGTGTTCAACCGCATGAGCGCAAGATACGCGGAGCTGAAGTCGCTGCCCGGCAACCTGGCACATTGGGATGCGTCCCAAGATTCTCCCGTGGCGGACGACACGGCTAAGAGGAAGGCTATCATCGAGATGAAGAAGCTGGCTCTCTACTCAAAGCAGCGGGCGCTGAGGGACAGGATCGGGAAGCAGATGATGCACTATGACAACTTGGCCATGACCACCAACCGAGCCGCCTATCGCCGCATGAAGAAACAAAACGTCCGCGAGGCTCGCGTCACCGAAAAGCTGGAGAAGCAACAACGTGACGCGCGCGAGAACCGGGAGCGCAAGAGACACATCGACTTTTTGCAGGCTGTCTATAACCACCGGAACGAGGTTCTCAATGCCGGCCAGGCTCAGCGCTCAAAGACACAGAGGCTCAGTCGCCTTATGTATGCTCACCATTTCAACATCGAGAAGGAAGAGCAGAAGAGGATCGAGAGGACAGCCAAGCAGCGTCTGCAGGCGCTCAAGGCGAACGACGAAGAGGCATACCTCAAGCTGCTCGACCAGGCCAAGGATACCCGTATCACCCACTTGCTCCGCCAAACCGATGGCTTCTTGAAACAGCTCGCCTCTTCTGTTCGCGCTCAGCAGCGACAAGCCGCTGAGCGGTACGGCGAACAAATCGATATTCCTCCCGACGAGAGCGACATTGACGAGGACGACGAGGAGAGCGGCCGGAAGATTGATTACTACGCCGTTGCCCACCGCATCAAAGAGGAGGTTACGGAACAGGCCAGCATCTTGGTTGGCGGTACTCTCAAGGAGTACCAGCTCAAGGGCTTGCAGTGGATGCTGTCTCTCTACAACAACAACCTCAACGGTATCCTTGCTGATGAAATGGGTCTCGGCAAGACGATCCAGACGATCAGCTTGATCACGTACCTGATCGAGAAGAAGCACCAACAAGGCCCCTACCTGGTCATTGTCCCCCTCAGTACCCTGACCAACTGGAATCTGGAGTTCGACAAGTGGGCGCCTTCGGTCGCCAAGGTGGTCTACAAGGGCCCCCCGAACGCCAGAAAGATGCAGCAGGAGAAGATCCGCCAAGGCAAGTTCCAGGTGCTGCTCACAACGTACGAGTACATCATCAAGGATCGTCCTCTGTTGAGCAAGATCAAGTGGTTCCACATGATTATCGACGAAGGCCACCGTATGAAGAACGCAAACTCCAAGCTGAGCGCCACGATCCAGCAGTACTACAGCACCCGATTCCGCCTCATTCTCACGGGTACCCCTTTGCAAAACAACCTTGCCGAGCTCTGGGCTATGCTCAACTTCGTCTTGCCCAACATCTTCAAATCTGCCAAGACGTTCGACGAGTGGTTCAACACCCCGTTCGCAAACACTGGTGGTCAGGACAAGATGGAGCTTACGGAAGAAGAGCAAATTCTCGTCATCCGTCGCTTGCATAAGGTGCTGCGGCCGTTCTTGCTGCGCCGTCTCAAGAAGGATGTCGAGAAGGACCTCCCCGACAAGACCGAAAAGGTGATCAAGTGCAAGTTCTCTGCCTTGCAAGCGCGGCTGTACAAGCAGATGGTCACGCACCAAAAGATCGCCGTCAGCGATGCCAATGGCGGCAAGACCGGTGCCCGCGGCTTGAGCAACATGATCATGCAGCTGCGGAAGCTCTGCAACCACCCGTTCGTGTTCGACGAGGTCGAGAATCAGATGAACCCCGCCAATGTCAGCAACGACCTTCTGTGGCGAACGGCCGGCAAGTTCGAGCTCCTGGACAGGATCCTCCCCAAGTACAAAGCCACGGGTCATCGCGTCTTGATGTTCTTCCAGATGACGGCCATCATGGACATCATGGAAGACTTCCTCCGATTCCGCGGTCTCCACTATCTCCGTCTCGACGGTACAACAAAGTCGGAAGATCGGTCCGAGCTCCTGCGGCAGTTCAACCAGCCGGATTCGCCTTACTTCATGTTCCTCCTGTCCACTCGTGCCGGCGGTCTTGGCCTGAACCTGCAGACGGCAGACACCGTCATCATCTACGACTCCGATTGGAATCCTCACCAGGATTTGCAGGCGCAGGATCGTGCCCACCGTATCGGTCAAAAGAACGAGGTGCGGATTCTGAGGCTAATCAGCTCTGCATCTGTCGAAGAGAAGATCCTCGAGCGCGCCCGGTTCAAGCTCGACATGGATGGCAAGGTCATTCAGGCAGGTCGGTTCGACAACAAGTCGTCTGAAACCGACCGTGATGCTATGCTCAGGACGCTCCTCGAGACCGCAGACATGGCCGAGTCTGGCGAGCAGGAGGAGATGGACGATGACGAGTTGAACATGATTCTTGCCCGGAACGAAGAGGAACTGGCCATCTTCCAGAAGCTGGATGAGGAGAGGTCGCGCGACCCCATCTACGGCACTGCGCCTGGCTGCCAAGGAGTCCCGCGTCTGATGACCGAGGACGAGCTGCCGGACATCTACCTCAACGAGGGCAACCCGGTCGAGGAAGAAGTGGAGATGGCGCTGGGTCGTGGAGCCCGTGAGCGTACCAAGGTTAAGTACGACGATGGGCTTACGGAGGAGCAATGGCTCATGGCGGTCGACGATGATGAGGACACGCCCGAAGCCGCCGCGGCGCGGAAGGCAGCCCGCAGGGAGAAGCGTGAGCTGAACAAGTTGAGGCGGAAGGGCCTCCTGACCGGGTCCATGGAGAATTCGCCGGCCGCCAGCCGCGCTAGCACCGAGGATGCCGAGACGCCGGTGAAGAAACGCGGGCGCAAGCCGGGCAGCAAGAACCAGGACAAGCGCAAGGCCGAGGAAGGTGATGACGAGCCTCCGGCTAAGAAGCGCCGCGGACCGCAGGGACGTCCAAAGGCGGTTGGCCTGAACGGGTCGGATAACCGCCTCGCACCCGAAGTGCGCGAGAAGCTGCAGAAGAGTCTCAAGCGTATCTTTGACGGCCTGATGAACCTTGAAGTGGACGATGACGAGCCTCAAGAGAACCCCGACGGCGATGACGACGGTCCGCCGAAGCGGCTCATCATTGGGCCATTCGTCAAGCTCCCGCCCAAGCGTGATTGGGGCGACTACTACCTCATCATTGCCAACCCGATCTGCATGAACGACATCCAGAAGAAGATCAAGAGGGAGGAGTACCAGAGCCTTGGCGACATGCGCAAGGATCTCGACCTGATGGTGTCCAATTGCCGGACGTTCAACGAGGAGAGCAGCGGAATCTGCCAGGACGTGAACTTGATTGAGGTGAGAACACCTTGGCTATTATTCCCAATTAACCCTCCCACTTTCTTCTCTTCTGTCTCAGCCTCCCACTAACACTCTTTGTCAAACAGGCATATTTCAAAGAGCAATTCGAAAAGGAACTCTCCGAGAACCCGGACCTGCGCGCACTGGAAGACCCGTCCGCAGCGGCAGCCGCCGGATCGGCCACCAAAGACGGCTCAGTCGCACCGTCGACGGCGGCAACTGACGGGACACCTCAGCCGACGCCCAGTGGGCCGACGAGGATCAAGTTGGTCTCGAACTCGTCCAGCGCCGGTGCCGGTGCCAGCGCCTCGAATGGTGGAGGCAGCCAGGCTAATGGCGGCAGCGGTGGCGCGCAGAGCGATGAGGAATAGGCGATGATGCAAACCTCGGCAGAGGCTGGACTGTGGTCTGGTAGATTCCTGGTTATATCTATGCGCTCCTGATTCTTCGTTCTTGTGTGATTGTTAAGGCGATTTGGGTTTGTGGCGACCGGTCGGAAGCGGACTGCGGGTTTGCGGGGCGATCTATGGCGTTTACAGTATCTGGCGCTTTGTTTCTACTGCGTCTGGACTCTTCAGATGGAATGGTTTTGGGGAGGCGAGGGGGGAGTACAGAAGAGGACGCGTATTGGGGTTGACTTCTTTGGGAGAGACTTGTTTCTCTGTTTTGCCTCTCGGCATCAAGATCACCCGATTAACCGGTCAGTTGACCGGTCGACAGCGGAAAGAGCGGCTGGCTTATTGGCGCTGGAATTTGGGTGAGGTATTCTTTTGGGGGGGGGTTAGGGCTGAACCTTTGTGATAACCTTGAGATGAGGGACGCTGGTTACGGGACCATGTTTGAGTATTACGTACTTGGTCGGTTGTCGTTTAAGATATATAAATACCTTGTATTGCACATTGCACAGGACGCGTTGCGCCATAGCTGCCTTCTTGCAACGGTGATTTCGTACTCAGTTCCGTGCTTCTCCCAACAAGGATGGAGACAACCCTCTTCTATATCAGATATACCTGGTGCCTCGTTCTCCCACTTCGAGAAATCGTTTCGTATTTGCTGGCGGTTCTACGGTCTGTGAGTCGCCCACATGCCCGTCTTTCATCCTCTTCTGGTTTGAACATGCTGCGGCGAGATAGGAGCTGCCTGGTAAGCGGCGGCGACGGCAGGCAGGCGGGCAGGCGGGCAATGACTGGTTTGTTGACTCGGAGATGATCATGTTACCGCAAAACGGAATAGGGGGGGCCTGCCCAAGTCAAACCCCACATAATCCGTGCATACTTAGTATATACATGTCGGTGAACTCCTGACAACTCTACACACAACAGATCATGCCCAAGGGACAACGAAACTTACAAGACATATCCAGGCCTGTCCCGCTGATATTGATGTGAAAGGGGGAAAAAAAGGAAAAAGGGGGGGGGGGGAGGAGGGAGGGGATGTAAACATGTTTGAGGGGCTCGTCGTTAGTTAAGGCGGAAGGAGGATTCTCCGGTCTCTCCAATACCACTACGTCCCATGACCAGACCAAAGTCGATTTCACAAGCCTTGTATCCACAGGCCTAGATGGACAAGCAAGCCGGGCCTGATTAGCATAGTGGCTAATGCGTTGCACTTGTATCGACCGCCCGTCCTTTGTGATAGGGGCATCTTCGACGACATGCAAAGATCGCAGGTTCGATTCCTGCATTAGGCAGCTGGAATCTTTTTGACCTTCTCATTCTCTCTCTCTCTCTCTCTCTCTGCTCCTTCGTAGCAGAGCGTGGGGACGAGCGTCATGCTTTTCTTTTGCTCGTCCGATGCCGGTTGTGCAGGGGATGATGGATGGGTGATGGGGAACGCAGCCGGCCGTCGGGTTGGTTGGGCTGGTGTCGATGATAATAGCCGCCACAGGAAAAGGCCACGGACGTGGATGAGGCTAACGACAAATTCGTGTTGGGGAGAACTTGCAAGGTGTGTAAAAGAGTCGCTGGAGGAACTTCAGAATGGAGAACATTGACCCTCTATGCGCGATTGTCATACCTCTCTCTCTCTAAGCCGACTTGAGAAAAGCCCAAGGAATAATCGGTGTACATATACATAATAGGGGTAGTACGCGAGTCCGACCACAACACCATCCATCCCAAAATAACCCATCTTGGACGCCATGCATGAACCCCCCAGGGGTTTTAGAATCCGTTGCCCTGCTATCCCATGATTGTAACCCGACCTTCCGACGCCAAAGAAAAAAAAGTACAGTGCCGTTGGAACCATATTGCTCCGTTTAATGAGAAACGAGGGCGTTACTAACCCCCAGCAACGTCATTCCCAGAAAGGCAAAGAAGATGCTCAGGTTCCTGTTGTGGTTCAGACTCAGACTCTCCACGAACAGCTGCAGCGCCACGCTGACCATGATTCCGGCCGTGACGGCGAAGAGACAGGCGTAGGCGGTGCTGTCGATGTCTAGATTCGTATTCTTGGCCAGCTTGAACCAGGCGAAGGCGACGGCGGCGCCGAGCGGCTGGCTGAAGCCGCCGAGAAGGGAGGACCAGAAGATGGCTCTGACGCGGCTTCCCAGGGCCATGTACAGGGGCAGGGCCATAGCGAAGCCCTCGGCAATGTTGTGGACGAAGAGGGCCATGAAGACGCTGAAGCCGAGAGAGGGGCTGGCGTGATTGGTGGCGTAGGTGATGAAGCCCTCGGGGAACTTGTGCAGGGCGATGGCGATGACGGTCTGCAGACCGATCGAGAGGAAGGCGTTGGTCGGCACGTGATGGTGATGCTGGGCTTCGGTGTCTTCGGGGCATTCCAGGTCGCCGTCGTGGGAGTGGGTGTGGACGTGCGCGTTGTGGTGGTGGTAATGGTGGTGATCGCCGTCGTGGGGGTGGGAAGGCGTGCGGACGATGCGGTAGCGCGGGGTCGAGACGGCACTTTCCAGTCCGCTGTCCCCGTTCTCGGTGAGCGATGTGGCAGTCCGAGAGAGGGCAGAGCGCGTGCCGATGTGTTTGAAGCACTCCTGCCCGCAGGGGTCCGAATAGCCATAACAAGGCCCGTCCTCGTCGCAGTTGGCCTTGGTGTCTTTGAAGAAGGACATGACTCGGGTCCGGACATTGGCCAAGGGCGGCCGGATCTGGGGGAGGACCCGGCGCTGGGAGCCATCGAAGTGAGTGACAGCCTCGGCTGCCGGCGCCGCGTCGCCGTCCAGGACTTCGGTGTGGATGTGGCCGTTGATCGGCGGTTGGGAAACGGGGGGGATCAAAGGCGTGGACTCGGTGACGGCATCGGTCATCTCAACCATGCGAGGGGCATCGTCGCCCGATTGATGCGAAGACACTTTGGACAGAGACTGATGATGATGCTGCTGCTGATGATGATGATGGTTTCCGTGGCCGAGCTCCTCGTCAGCGAGGTTTTCATGGGTGTGGTCGCAGTCGACGACATGCGAGGGCATGTACTGATGCAATATCCGCGATACGAGCTGGATGCCGAAGAAGCCGCCGATGAAGCAGCCCATCATCAAGAAGCCGGCCGTGTGCTCATCCCAGTCGTCCTTAGCAAGGTAACGCATGGCAGAGGGCAGCATGCTATAGAGGGCGGAAAAGAGCTGCGAGAAATCAGGGCGTGTCAGAGGGAGACGAGAGAGGGAGACGAGAGAGGGAGACGAGAGGGCGAGGCAGGGGAGAGGCCGTCGACGTACCATGACGCCAAAGCTCAGGCTGAGGGAGGAGGCGAGGAAAGCATTGCTCTCTTGGATGCGGAAGTGGCGCTTGCTCGGAATGAGGCGGATGGGCAAGTCGATGCAGACGACAGAGGCGCCGAGGATGCAGGCTATGCCGCTGAAGGCGGACAGAATCCAGCCCCGCGTGTCGTTGTCCACGGCGCTAGAATCCATGGTGGCGGTCCCTGCGCTGCGCGTAGTTTGTGCACTTGTGCACTTGGACTTGGGGGGTTCGGGTGTGGTAGGTAGATGTTGTGTGTCTCGAGGACTTTCTTTTCCGCTTGCGGCATAGAGCATCAAATGAAGTAGATGGGACCCCGGGACTTGACGTCAGAAAAAGAAAGAGGGGGAAAAAAGGGAAAAAAAAAAAAAAAAAAAGCCGGCCGGGTGAGGGTGCGGCTGGGCAGAAACACGGTAGAAGTTGCGGTGATAAAAGAAAGGACAAGTTCAAGTTCAGCGGGCGAATCGACATGTATGGGACAGGCTGACTGAACCCTCCAGGAGTTTTTTTGAGAACCTCGATGGATAGGTAAGCTAGGTAGGGTAGGTACCTTGTTGCGTTGCGTGAGGTAACTAACTTTAACGGTACCTGCCTACCTATTGGGGGCGGCCGCAGAAAATCGCCTCGTGAACGGACCAGAATGGGCCAACAACTCGGTGCTTGCAAGAAAAGCACACCTACAGCGGCCGCTGGGCCCGGGGCCTACTTGCACTTGGCCTACACTTTCGCTACTTGAAAAACCAAACCTGGTGGCTGTATCCGAAACACAGACCCCGTAGGCCCTGGGGGGCCCCGGAAGCAAGACTGGAATGGAATTTGCCCAGATCCCGCGAGTTGGTATGTACTTTACATGATTAGCACGCGGCTCGAAAGCTCTTTCTGAGGGGTCTTGCTCGATGGCATCACTGCTGATGATGCCGTGGGTCACGCGTTGGTGGAACCCCCGCGCTGAGTATATGTACTGTACAGTGCAGCTAGCCTGTCAGAAAGCAGCGATTTGCAATTCTCGGGCCGTTACATCACCTTGTCCTTCATACATGGTTTGTATGGAATACACAGTACACTGCGGGAAAGTGGTTACACAGCTGTAACGGGCACCTTGATGGTCACGGCAACGCAAGGCCATGGCCCGCAGGGTTCAATCAGCATGCAGCAATCTCGAAATGCACCCATGCTTTCCCTACTCACACGTCCGAAGTTGTACCTTGACGGCTGCAGATAAGCGCACCGCGTAGAGTATACAGTAGCAAACTAACTGCCCTGGGTGCAACCCCCTATTATTAATCCCATCTATGATATCTGATGTACTAACTGAAGCGAAGCATCAATGACCGAGTCTCTGAGATGTGTACGGACTATATGTAATCCGTACACATTAAAGAGCGAAGGAAAGAGCTTCGCGTCTGTATACTGGCCTAATCCTCCAATATTTATCTCACCGGCCATTGGATGCCACACTCTTGGCTGCCCGCGTTGCTCTTTCCCTACCTATCGCCCTCAATTGAGAAAGCATTTCCCAGAAATGTGTGGCTGGGGCTGCGTGTCTGTTGGTATGGAAATACGCCGATAGGGTCAAGCCTATATATATATAGCCATATATATATAGCCGATGAAGCGACGCTTCATCCACTGTGGGCCTCGACGAGAGGTACGCGAAGCGTACACCACAGTTAGGGTATTTTACATATACCAGAGTAATATCTCGACCCTTCCCGTCTCGAGTTGTGGCTTACTCTCATCTTAGTACCTTAGCTCGGTGCCAAAAGTATGCACTAGATATGTACATACTCAAGGCGATTGACGCAATTGTCTTAGAAATCGGCGTCGGGTTTAAGGGAAACATTGCACGAACCAACGGCAGTTGTTCTCTATGCTTGAATTTTTTCGGCGCTCGGGGGTGGCAGGAGGATGCGGACGTGCAGCACACTTCTCCGGGCACTTACCGATTAACTACTAGTAAAGGTAGTGGATTAACTAGCACGGATGTTTTGGGGGTGGGTCTGCTACGAAATTCGGTCAAAGCTTGTCTGAGACAACAACACCGAGGATTTCCTACACAGTACCTCTCTGTACACGCTTGTAGCAGCGAAAACCACAACCTCTCAGCCGCGCCGGTAACCGCACGCTCGCCCGACGGTTAGCACACTACGCAAGCCGGGCGGCTTCAGGGCGCGCAGCCAACCCAGCCAACCCAGCCAACCCAGCGTGGAGGAAATTACTGGTCAGAACAGAAGGTTTCGCGACAATGTCCAAAGCGACCATCGCCGTCATCGCCGCCGTCAGCGCCGGCGCCGGTGCGGCTGCCACGGCGGCAATGTACTCGCTGCGCAAGCCCGAGCCGACGGCGACAACAACCAGCTCCGCCACTACCGCCACTACCGTCACCAGCACCACCACCGCTGCCTCCGCGAAGCCCCCCTCTGCGCCCGTCCCGGTGCCCGCCTCCCAGGTCTTCAGCAGCAGCACCACCACCACCCACTCGACCACCGCTCCCGTGTCCTCCGCTGCTGCTGCTACTGCTGCTGCCGCCGCCGCCGCCGCCGCCCCCGTCAACCCGGCCGGCCTGTTCGAGTACGGCTTCCCCGGCCCCGTCGCCGACCTCGCCTCCCGGCAAGCGCTCATCTCCTCGTACGACCGGCGGACGCGCAACCCGCACTGGGTGGCCGAGCACATCACGCCCGCGTCGCTCAACATGCGCGACGGCGACCGCAAGAACAGCACCTTCCTCGAGGACCCCGCCATCCCGGAAAAGTTCCAGGCCAAGCTCAAGGACTACTTCCGCTCCGGCTACGACCGCGGCCACCAGGTCCCCGCCGCCGACTGCAAGTGGTCGCAGACCGCCATGGACGAGACCTTTTACCTGTCCAACATGTGCCCCCAGGTCGGCGACGGCTTCAACCGCGACTACTGGGCCCACCTCGAGGACTTCTGCCGCCGCCTCACCCAGCGCTACCCCAGCGTCCGCATCGTCACCGGGCCGCTCTACCTGCCCAAGCGCGACCCCCAGGACAACAAGTGGTACGTCAAGTACGAGGTCATCGGGAACCCCCCCAACGTCGCCGTGCCCACCCACTTCTACAAGGTCATCTACGCCGAGGAGCAGACCGCCCCGGGGGGCAACGTCGCCCTCGCCGCCTTCGTCCTCCCCAACGCCGTCATCCCCAACGACAAGCCCCTCGCCGACTTCGAGGTGCCCCTCGAGGCCGTCGAGCGCGCCACCGGCCTCGAGTTCGCCACCAAGCTGCCCCCGTCCCGCAGGAAGCGCCTGTGCGCCGAGACCAGCTGCTCCATCATCGTCAAGGAGTACGCCGAGCGCCAGAAGGCCTTTGCCAAGAAGTAGCGACCCAATCTATGCACGAGAGCATCGTCGGCAGATGTTAAGACGTAGACTCTCTCTCTCTCTTTCTCTCTCTGTGTGTGTGTCTGTCTGTAAAAGACATGTGCTTGTACGTAGTAAGATGTATGTGTATGAAATGTACCCATTTACAAGATAATCGCATAACCAAAATCCATCAGATCAAAACCATGTTTGTTAACCTCTCTCACACACCTCAAGTCCACACCATCAAAGACATTACGCAGTTTTTATTTTTATTTTTATTTTTTTTTCCCTTCTCTTCGTTTTCATGCCGTATATCAGGCACATGCCATGTAACGCTCGAAAGATCGATCCACTAGTTGATACATCGTAACGGGATTACCACACACACACACACACACACACGTAGGAAGCTTCCCACCAGCACTCGAGTGTTCAGTTCGTCCGTCTTTTTGGGGGGGAAGGAAGGGGGAGTCCCAGTGCCATTCCACCCTTTCCGACATTTCTTGGTCACGCCCCGAGAGACCTCAGGACGAGGAAACACGCCCGCGCCGGCTCTATCTCACCCGGGTATAATTCCCCTTGCTCTGCTCCATCCGCAGGCTCTCCTCCTGGCTCGGCAGCGGCGCCCTTCTCCTGCCGCTCCCACCACCACCACCACCACCACCACCATCGTTCCCATTCCCGTTCCCGTTTCCGGACCCGCTCCCATGCTGGCCCCCTCCGGCACCGGCACCGGCACCGGCACCGGCACCGCCCGCCAGATGCGGCGGGGGCGGGGGGAAGCCGTGCGGCAGCGGGAAGCCGGGGGGCGGGGGCGGGGGCGGGATCAGACCGGGCGGCAGGACCCGGCCGGGAGGAGGAGGCGGCGGGGGGGGCGGGACGATGCCGTGCTTCTTCATCATCTCGGCGATGGCCGCGAAGTCGGGCGGGTTCTTGCCGTCGCCGACCAGCATGCTGGCGATGGCCGGCGGCGGAGGCGGCGGCGGGAGTGGGAAGGGCAGCTGCGGGGCGCTGCTGCCGCTGCCGCTGCCGCTGCCGCTGCCGCTGCCGTTGGAACCGGCCATGCCGGGAATGACCGTCCCCGCGGGTGGTGGTGGAAGAGGAGGTGGTACCAGGCCGGGTAGGCCGGGGATTGCTCCTGCCGCCGCCGCCGCTGCTGCTGCTGCTGATGATGATGATGCTGTTCCGAGGCCCGGCAGGCTGCCGGGCGGTTGCTTGATGGGCATCTTCTGGTCGACCAGGCCGTCCATCTCGTCTTCGAGCTCTTGTTCCTCCTCGACCTGCCGCATGTGGCGGTGGCCGCGGCGGTCCCAGGTGCCCTGGGCCTCGGCCGCGGCCTCGCCGATGTGGTAGCGGTCGTTGAAGTTGTCGGCCTCGCCCGGGCGGGCGCGGGCCCAGAAGCGCGTGATGCGGTCGTTGGAGCCGGACGCCAGGATGTGGCCGAGCGGGTGCCAGTCGAGGGACCAGATGGCGAAGTCGTGGGCGTAGGGGACCCGGTGGGCCGGGTAGATGGTCTGGGCCGGGGCGGAGGCCGGGTCGGCGGCGTCGTAGGGCGCGATGGAGGCGGAGTGGCCCGGCGGGGTGTTGGGCTCGTCGAGGAGGTAGTGGAAGAGGGAGCCCTCGGAGCCGCCGGTGCTGAGGAGGTTGGGGTGGATGGGGTGCCAGGTCAGGGTGGAGATGTCCTTGTCGTGGCCGCGGAGGAGGCAGATGTCGCGCATCATGCGGAGGTCGAAGACGCGGGCGGTCTGGTCGCGGGCCGACGTGGCCAGGCACTGCCCGCGCACCCGCTCGAAGAGGGTCTTGGTGATGGTGTTCTTGTGGCCGTGGAGGGTCGTCAGGCACCGGCCCGTCCGCGGATCCCAGAGCTTGACCAGATGGTCCTTGGAACCCGAGACGATGAGGCCCTTGGTCGGGTGCCAGTCGCAGCTCTTGGCGTCCCAGCCGTGGCCCGTGAGCGTCGACTCGGCTGCTCCGGCGGCGAAGTCGAATATCCTCAGGGTCGAGTCGTCCGAGGCTGTGACGAACTTGACATCGGTGGGGCTAAAGGCGAGGTCCCGGATGGGGTCCGTGTGGCCGCGGATGCTCTCGACGTTGTTGAAGTTGGGCTGCCAGTACTTGATGATGCCGTCGTGGTCGGCAGACACCAGCCAGTCGTCGCTGTGAGAGTAGGCCAGGGCACGGATGGCCGAGTCGTGCGCCTGCATGATGGTCTCGAAGTTGAAGCCGGTGCCGTTCCAGAGGGTAAACTCTCCGCTGCTCGAGGCCGTCAACAGCCTCCTGCCCTCGGGAGTCCACCGCACCACGTTTATGGGATGCTTGATCTTATTTAGTGAGGAGTGCAGGTGACGCGACGGCACCGAGTCCGCGGCGCTCGTTGTCCTTGCGTGGGGAGGTAGCATCTGGAAGGGCGTGAGCGACCGCGACTTTCTGTAGGAGGAGAGGGGAGAATAATAACAAAAAAAAAGAACTCACGTCCACAATGTAGCTGATACTCGGTCTCTCGGTCTCGCCCGCAAACGACCCCTTATATCGGGGTTGGCGATGGCGCATCCAGTGGACGATGGTAGCGCCGTAGTCCGTGACGGGGCCTTCCCGAGAGCATGGTCAGCATCTTGTCACCTGTATCATCCGTGACGCCTTGCTATGTCGCGTGGGTGCAGGAAGGTGCATCATCACGTCGAGGGGAGTGCCGGTGCCGGCGCCGGCGACGACGACGACGACGGCAAACGGGGGCAGGTAGCAATGGAAATGGTTCAACTCACGTCTGCCTCTGACTCGCGGCGGAGGCCCATCATGTCCTCCGGTACCCCCGCCGCCGAAGCCAAAGCCCCGGTCTCCGTGGTCCCTGCCCTCGTGGGCCATGATGATGATGAGGAAGGAGAAGAAGCTATCGGCCGTGCAAGGCCGGGATGGCGATTGACGCTTTCACTCTTCACCTCCGCTGCATGAATCCCTATCGCAAACGCCCCGCGCTGGATATATAGCTAATGGTTGTCATGCGGTTGATGATGCGGAACGATATATTGCGGCACAGCCAACAGATTTGTGCTAACCCGTCAATCGCTGCTCTTTTGTTTTGGCTTCTTGATTGTCAGGCCGGCACCTTTTCCTCGATCGCGAACCCTCCTGGTCTTGTACTGTACTAGTAGTCGCGACTTGGCCGCGAATCCAACGAGCTCCAATTGAACAACAGCCTTGAACTGTAGCCCAAAATGGCCCGTGCGCGAATCAGCAGCTCGCAGCTGAGGGTTCGGGTTCCGGCAGTCCAACCGTGGTCGAAGTTAGCAGGTGCTGAATATAAGATAAATGAGCCTACAGGTTGCTTGCTGTCTGCGCGCGCTCAATGTCTAATATGTTGATGCATTGCTCTTGGCTATCTTTAGGACCTCTCACGGAGTATTTCAGACTCGTTTGCCTGTGTGGTTTATGGAGTTTCGGATGAAAAGAAAACACATTGTTCTCCAAGTCCTCTACTGTGTATGTATATACATGCATAGGTACATACCTTAGGTAAACAGATAGATCCCTTCGCACATGGATATAGCACATGGAAACACGAAGTGCTTCGTACTTCTGTTTCCTTACATCCTGTGCAGCTGGCCGAATCATACGCCCTATTTTGTGCGTGATCGGTGCCGAGTATTGCACAGTCACTTCTCGTCCCTAGAAACAATCAGGTACTGTACCTAGGATAAGCAGTCGTTATCGAAACAGTACTGGTAGTTACTGATAACTCGACTGTTGGTGCAGGAGCGTCTCCTGCCCAGGCTGGTTATCACCTTTCTCTTGCCGTTTATCGGAAACGGCGGCAAGTACCTGTTCGTCATGAAGGCCAAGAATTAAAGGTTCCATGCTCGAATTTCAATTGCCAAGGACAGTGCGTGGGTCTTATTAACGCTTCTGTCTTGATTTCATCTCTTGTCCATCGATATAAGGAGTACGAAGTACGCAGTATGGAATGGTGTAATCTGTAATCTGTAATCTGCAATCCGTATTCTGTTTGCACTTGCATTACGGAGTAGTTTGTCCCGGCAGATGCTTGGCCAAGCCTGGTCGTTTCTTGGGCGGCGAGACAAAACCTCTCAGCCCTAGGATCGGCCGTCCTCGCCGTGAATCGGGCTAACTAACCCAAATCGCCGCCGACTTCCCAGCGAACTACGATCTGGTTGGTACTTGCAGTATTCATTCCGTACATTGGTGAGCCATTTCTCACCATTCAAGAAATGGCAGTGTGTCGCTAGCAGATGTCGCATAGCCTGAAGCTGCTGCGAGGAATTGCACGCCAGCAACGCGCAATGCAGCTGCGAATGACGAATTCGCGCTTCAAGATCAAAGTTTTGTCCTTGGGTGCCTAGACCGCTAGTTAGTAGGGACTTGGTCTGGGAGCGGGTCCCTCCTCGGCACCGCGGCACCGCGGCTGAGCTGCGTTACATCCGGCTTAGTTACACTTAAATACCATGGAACATAGTTACACTACATACATACATGCATACCTTACCTAGGTACGGAGTACCGAGCCTACCTACCTTTAACGGCCTTACCTCGCTAGTGTAAAAGCACGCAGGACTCCGTACTCTGCACGCGAATTATCTGCTGCACCTCGACCTGTAGCCATTTTCCTTCAATTTTTGCTCTCAGATCATGCTCGCGGGCCGACGACCATTCCGATCACCTGCATCCCTGTACAGATTGCCGATAGCTGCTGCCAATGCTCGCCTCAATGGACGCTGATGCGAGTAAACCAGTGGCTGAAGCGACAGGCGTCGAGGGACCGCGAGACGGCGCCAGCACTCGGGCCGTCAATCGCAGGTCAGGAGCCCCTGTAACCCTGGACCCTAGCGACCCCCACGCCGCCGCTCGCGATACCATCACAACCACCACGCAGCCCAACGGCATCACCAACGGCTTTGCGGATGCATCCGCGCTTGATTCCGCAGACACATCAAACCCGCGCAGGCCGATCCGCAGCAAGTACCGCCATGTCTACGCCGTCCACTCAAAGTCGAAGCCTTCGTGTCTCAGCCACGATGCCACCGAGACCCCCAGCTTCATTGGGTTCCGTAACCTCATGGTGATCGTGTTGGGTAAGTGTGCTCTGTGTCTCCGGTATCCTCATCTTTGAAGCTCGGGACAATTCTTGCTCACAAACACCGAATAGTGGCCGCCAATCTCCGCCTGGTGATCGAAAATATCCAAAAGGTTAGCTGCTGCTCTTATTCTTCCTCTCTACCAACCCCGCCTCCCCCCACCCCCCACAAAAAAAAAAAAAAAAAAAAAAAAAAAAAAAAAAAAAAAAAAAAAAAAAAAACCTTATAGACCCCAGGTCCGGGCCAGGCTTGGCTGGGCAAGCGGAGTAGGCTACGGGCGAAGGCTGACGGGCGCAGTACGGCGTCCTGATCTGCATCAGATGCCATGATTTCCATCCCAACGACGTCCGGCTGGGGCTGGCGCTCTATGTTCTCATCCCTTGTCACCTCATGATCGCCTACCTCATCGAGCTGGTCGCGGCCGCCAACGCCCGCCGCTCGCGAGCCAAGTGCCAGAAACGGGACGGGAGCAGCAGCCCGACCGAGGACGAGTCCAGGCGGTTCCTGCGTACCTGGAGGATCATCCGCATCGCTCACACCATCAACGTCTCGGCCGCCCTGGCCATCACCTCGTACGTGGTCTACTACTACATCCACCACCCCCTGATCGGCACCCTGTCCGAGCTGCACGCCATCATCGTCTGGCTCAAGACGGCCTCGTACGCCCTCACCAACCGCGACCTCCGCCACACCTTCCTGCACCCGGCCCAAGGCGAGCTCGACGCCCTGCCCGACATCTACGCCCAGTGTCCCTACCCGGCCAACATCACCTTCTCCAACCTGGCCTACTTCTGGTGGGCGCCCACGCTGGTCTACCAGCCGGCCTACCCGCGCACCGACCGGATCCGCTGGGTCTTCGTGGCCAAGCGGGTGGGCGAGGTGGCCTGCCTGAGCGCCTTCATCTGGTTCGCAAGCGCCCAGTACGCCACCCCCGTCCTGCGCAACTCGCTCGACAAGATCGCCACCCTCGACTACATGTCCATCCTCGAGAGGCTGCTGAAGCTATCCACCATCTCGCTCGTCATTTGGCTGGCCGGCTTCTTTGCCCTGTTCCAGTCCTTCCTCAACGCGCTCGCCGAGGTGATGCGCTTCGGAGACCGCGAATTTTACGAGGCTTGGTGTAAGTTTGTCCCCTTTCCCTTCATTTCTCTTCTTTTCTTTTCGTGATATATATCTCCTGACAAGCCAATCAATCGCAAAACAGGGAACAGCGAGAGCCTCGGGACGTACTGGCGCACGTGGAACAAACCCGTTTACCAGTACTTCCACCGCCACGTCTACTCGCCCATGCGCTCGCGCGGCTGGAGCCAGTTCATGTCCAGCACCACCGTCTTCTTCCTCTCCGCCATCCTTCATGAGCTGTTGGTCGGCGTACCCACCCACAACCTCATCGGTACGTTCTCCCCTCTCCCATCCCCGGAAAAGGGGGGAGACGAAACAAAACTAACGCTGTGCGCGCGCGCGTGCGGTTAGGCGTCGCCTTCCTGGGCATGTTCCTCCAGCTCCCGCTCATCATGCTGACGGCCCGCCTCGAGCGGCTCAAGTCGGCGAACGGCCGCCTGCTGGGAAACGTCATCTTCTGGGTCTCCTTCACCATCTTCGGGCAGCCCTTCGCCGCCCTCATGTACTTTTACGCCTGGCAGGCCAAGTACGGCAGCGTCAGCAAGATACCGCCGGCGGCGCATGGGGCCACCTGTCCCGTGGCGGCTTGATCATTTCATCTTCTCTGTAATCCGGAGGGGTCTGGGCGCTCGGTGGCTTCCGTCTCGGTTTGGAAATGGGTACGGCCATTGTGCGATCCCACAAAGTCACACCGAGTCACAAAACAGATGGTCCTTCTTGTCAATTGATTTCTTCTACTCTTTATTCAGTTCCTTCGTTCCTTTTGCCTTTTCCCCCTCTCCTCTCCTCTTTTGGCCTTGTTTGTTACTCTTGGTCAATCGGTCACGACTACGGAAACGGCGCCACTATAGATGGGGAAGAGGGAAGGAGGTTGGTTGCCTAGCCCCTGTTTGGACAGGTTCACGACGGCCCGCGGATTGGTTAGCGGGAGATGCCGGTATATAATCTAGCAAATACCAGATTCTTCCCTTTCCCTTAACTCAACTCATGACCTCGTCCTATTTCCTACCTCCTTCGTCTGTAATTATAACACAATCTTCGCCTCATTCCTCAACGGAGGGAAAAAAAAGGGCCTAGGGAACAAATGGAATCCAGGTGGGCACCCTCTTCCGATACTCGACGTACTCTTGCCCGAAGAAGGCGACGAGGTAGTCCTCCTCGATCCTGATGCGGCTGCTGAAGAACTTCCACAGCACAACCGTGTACCCGACCAAGCTCAGCAGGTTCCCCATGACAATCTGGGTGCCCAGCGCCCACCAGAAGAAGCCAAAGTAGCTCGGGTGGCGCAGCAGGCCGTAGACCCCGGTCGTCACCAGCACGTGCCCGGAGCGGCGCCGGTACTGCACCACGTGGTTGAAGCTCTGCCCGGCGTGGATCATGGCCACGCTGCGCACCGCCTGGCCCAGCACGACCAGCGCCAGCCCCGCGCCCACCAGCGGGACGGCTCCGCGCCAGGCGAGGACGCCGCCGCCGCCGCCGCCGCCACCGCTGCCGGGGGGCCAGAGCAGGCTGGTGAGCAGGCACTCGAGGGAGGCGAAGGAGTGGGCGATTGCGTAGGCGGGCCAGTTGGAGGTGAGCAGGAAGGAGTGGACGTCGGCGGCGCGGGTGTTGTAGGCGGCCGTGGTCCAGAACTCGAGGAAGTGGAAGAGGGCGAGGGCGGCGAGGAAGAAGGGGAGGCGCCAGAGAGGCGAGGCGGTGAGGACGAGGATCGCGACGGTCCCCGTCACGCCCACGGCGAACGCGATGCCCAGGCAGAAGGAGCGGGCCGCGATGCCCGAGAGGGACTTTGGTTGGTGGCGGAGGTAGGGGAGGATGGCAGCGTCGGCGTCGGCGTCGGCGTCGCCATGTTCTCCTCGTTGGTAGCGAGAGAATCTGTGGGAGGATGGCTTGTCAGCGCCGGGCGGGCTCTTAGTGCTCGGTATCTGAGACATTGTGCACGACGACGCGGTCAAATTCGAGCGAGGCGCGGTTTGGTGCGGTGATGTTGCTGTTGGTCGACGAGGAAGAGGGAAGGCGGCGGCGGGAATAGCGGTAACACATGGTATGGGAGTCGTCAGTAGCCCGGGGCGGGGACTGCTCGTCAATGGCGCCGTGATGGTCGAATGTTGGAGTCGCCGTGTCTGCCACAATGGAATGCGGACGCCGCTTCGGCTGCGGGTGGGAAAGGCAGGTGGGAAACGAGGGTCTGCAGGTCTCTCTCAATTGAGCTTACCTATCTGGCGACCACGGCAGCGGACGAGAGGCGTCGTTCATCGTCGAGATGGGTTGTGGTGGCTGAAGGGGCAGAGTGATGATGTCGACAGCGCTGCCCGGGGGGGGGGGGGGTTCGTTTCGTTTCGCCGGCGCGACAGAGACTCGGCCGCGCCTCTCCGTTACGCTGATCTCATGCCGATTGGTCCGTCCCTAGAATTGTTCCCTAAGTATTGTGCCGGATGAAGCGTCCTTGGAGGGGCAGCCTGGGCCGGGCTCTTGCTGTTTTGTCTTTCTTTTCGGTTCCCCCCTTGAAGGTGCAAGGCCAAACTCAGCTCGGCCACAAGTCGTTTTCGTCGTTTTCGTCGTTTGCGAAACGCAGCCAATCCCAGAGCTCATTATCACTTAGTGTAGCGGGACGTGCCAGTTGACGTGGTCCCACACAGCAGCAGCCGCTAGTGGAGCGCGGCACAGAACTAACTAATCCGTAGTGTACAGTAGTTACACTAGTACCCCACAGCACGCGGGGGCAGGGCCCCTGCAACCCAAACACGCGGGCCCCAAAATGGGCACAGGCATTGGAGAGGGTGGCTTGGAACGGAGTGTTTGCTTGCGCCGTCCTGTGACCCCTTGCTTCGAGCGATTGGCACGGATGGCAACCATCCAATTCACGAGCCGTTCATACACAGAACGGTTGTTCCAAATCCCTCGGGAGAGCATGTACGTACGCTGTACGGAGTACGGAGCGGGAGGTCGACAGTCACAGACCGCCCTGGATCCTAAACGAAGAGACAATGAGAACGAGGACGTTGACCCAGCCCCAGACGAATGGGATCCAGGTCGACATGTAGAACCCGCCGACGAGGTAGCTCGCGCCCACTCTATCACATGATCAGCACAATGCAGCCAAAAAGGGGGGAGAAAGCTTAACAGGCTCGAGGTCACTCACATCAAGCCCACGAGGGTGCCGGCAATTAGGGCCTCGGCGCCGGCAATGAGGGCGTAGACCAGGGGGACTAGCCAGAGATACTTCCAGCTGGACATGCGCTTGCCGCCCTGCATCAGCATGGCCACGCCGACGGCGCCCAGATGGAAGAGGCCGTAGAGGATCAAGGTCCAGAAGAGGGTGAACTTCCACATCTCGTCGAGCTCGTAGAGGATGATCTTGGCCGACTGCGGCGGCCAGAAGAGCGACGGAAACGGAGGCACCGTGTAGTCGGCCGGTATGTCGCGCCGGACGCGGCTGCGTGCGTCTCGTCTCAGCATCAGCAACAACTTTGACACGGGGACGTAACTGCGGGGAGATGCGATGGAAACATACGATGGCGCTTCCATGGTTGCGATCACCGGAGCGCGGGAGCGTTTCGTTGTTAGGCGCCTCTCTTGACAAAAAAAAAATTCATCTAAAACAATCCGGACGGGGAGAGAATTGAAAAGGAGGAAAGAAGAGAGAAAATGTCCCTGTAAACGCTGATTTGAAATGATGCTCGTACTACTTAACAAGACTTAATTCGTTAAGGTACCGTAGTCGCTTCGCGATCTCCGAGTCTTGCGCATGCGAGCCAAGCCATTCTCCAATCTCGGTCGATCCGCTCGGCTACCGACTGCGCGCTCTTGCAGCAACCCCGGCTAGCTGCATATGCCTCGGCACCTACGTTGCTTCCCGCCCAAAACCGACAACCACCAACACCCGGCAGGCGCGCGCCACTTAGTTAAATACCTGTATTTCAGGGCAGGCCAACTGCCGTAACCCGGAAGCACAACCGGACCCGAATCTTAATTCCAATGGCCAATGCCGATGTCGACGCCATAACCCACAACAGCCGCCATGTCCATCGACCGACTCCTCACCACGGTGCTGCAGCTGTACCAGGACGTGCACGACGATGAGCGCACCGAACAGATCTATGGGTCGACCGCCCTGCTGCTCACCAATCTCTCGAATCCCTTGAATCTCTCGCTGCTCACCTCGCAACTCCTCATTGCCCCGGCAATATGGGGCCGCCGCGATGGCATGCGCACCTGCTATCGCATCATCAGCATCTTCAACACCGCCGCCATCCACGTGCGCCGCAACGAGCTCGAGAGGGAACAAAGCAGATACAAGAATAACAAAAGCAAACGCGACAACGTCAATAACATCCAACCGGCCCGGACCGGTGGAGGAGGGCTGGGAAGCGATGCCTGGGCCGCCGCGGTCCTCAAGGGCGCCGACGACCAGTCGGGCCGGTGGCAGCACCTGCTCGTCTTCAGCGGCGTCCTGATGGGCATGGAGGGCGGCCAGCGGCGCTCCCTCAGCCGCTCCATGCGCGGCACCGTCGAGCGAGCCGTCGTCACGGCCGCCAACCTCGCCATTCGCAACCGAGCGCCCGAACCTCCCGCCCCGTCCGGCCCCGTCGCCCTGGCTCTCAACTACGCCTTCCCGCTGCTGTCCGAGTCCTCGCGCGCCGGCCTGGACTGCGACGCCCTCGTGCCCATCGCGCTGCGCGCCATGCTCGGCGGAGACGGCCTGCAGGATGGCGTCTTGCTCACGTCCATCGACCAGGACGTCCGCCAGGCCGAGGACAAGTTCATGTGGCTCGAGTCCTCGCCCTCCTTCCTACATCTCAGGCAGCTCGAGCAGAGGCCGCTCGTCGCCGGCCTGGGCCCCCTTTCCACCCTGCTGTCCTACGCCGTGCGGCACGCGCGCGACTCCGCCGTCGTGCTGCAGCTGCAGGACGACCTGGTCGCCTTCACCTCCGGATTGCTGCGGTACTGGCAGGCCAACAAGCTCTGCGAGCTCGACGCCTCCGAGGAGACCATCTTCCTCACCCAGGAGACGCTGCGGACCACGTGGCCTGCCCTCTGGCAGTTCCTCAAGAGGATCATGTACGCCTCCGTGGCCATCCTCCATTCCATCGTCGCCCGCAGCCTCCTGGATCGCCGCCTCAAGCACCACACCGTCGAGCCCACCGTCGCCACAAAGACCCTCCACGCCCTCCGCAACCTCTACTTCATCTCGTCGCGCAACGGCAGCGACGCCTTCCAGGTCTACACCTTCACCTACCTCACCTCCCTCGACATCCTGTCCCGCTACGGCCCCGCCTGTGCCGCCTTCCTCCGCTCCGTCCTGCCTCCGTCATCCGCATCCGGCATCCCCCCACACCCCCTACACCGCACCCTCGACCTCTTCTACCTCAACACGGCCGAGCACCTCCCCCTGAACCTCCCGCCACAGGACTGCGAAGCCCTCATAATCGCCCCCGCGACACCCTACCTCACCACCCCGCCATCTCTCTTTTCTCCTTCTTCTTCTTCCTCTTCCTCCTCCGCCCCGTCTGCGCTAGTGCCCCTCTTCGAAGCAGCCCACAGCGCCGTCCTGGCCGTCCTCTCGTGCCCGCACAACGCGCCCCTGACCACCCGCGTCGTGCCCTTCTACGCCGACGCCCTGTTCTCCTCCTTCCCCGCCCGCATCTCGCCGCGCCAGTTCCGCCTCGCCTTCCGCACCATCCTGCAGATCCTCAGCCCCCCCTTCGCCGTCTCGTGGGAGCAGGTCGAGCTGGGCGAGTGCCTGCTGGAGATGGTCCGCTACCGCGTCCGCGACGCCGGCAGGGACATTTTGCCGCCCGCTCCTCCCCCCGCGTCCTCCTCCTCCTCCTCCTCCTCCTCCTCCTCCTCTTCTTCTTCTTCTTCCGCTTCGGGCGATGCCGGGCAGCAGCAAGGAGCGGAAGGAGAGGAGGCGTCGGAGCAGAGCACGCTCGTGCTGACGCTGATCGACGCGCTGCCCTTCCTGCGCATGGACATCTTCGAGGAGTGGCTGGGCCTGGCGGCGGCGGCGGTGCACGAGGTCGTCGGCGAGAGGCTGAAGGAGGCGGTCAAGCGGCGCTTCTGGGAGGTGCTGGGCAGCGGCGAGATGGACGTCGAGCACGCCGCCGTCGCCGCCGCCTGGTGGGGGACCAAGGGCGGCCGGGAGGCCGTCCTGTTCGGCAGAGGAATCGTCCCGCACGCCCGGCAAGGGCGGGGGGGAGAGGAGCCGTTCATGATGAGCGGGGCGATCGTGAAGGAAGGGAGGGAGAGCAGGCTGTGAATGGATCGAGAGCGGCACGCACGATCCTGGACCGGGATCCGGATGGAGCGTGGAGGGAAGGTTAGAAAAAAAAAGGGGGGGGGAGAGACCGCCAGTCTCTCCGCGCGCCGCGCTCCTTGCTGCGCTGTGCTGGGCACAGTGGTCCAGCTGGATCGTCGGCAGCGCGCCCCCGTACACGTGTGTGTGTGTGTGCGCGTGTGTGCGGTCTGTCCGGGTGCTGGTATCACTGAGGGAGACGGTCACACCTACGGGCTGCGCCAGAGGATCAAGTCCACTTGTCGGGTGTCCGTTTACCTGTCCCGCGAGACTACCACGCGGGGCCGGAGTCGTGTCCCTTGCCTGTTGGTGCCTTTCTCTTCGGTGTCATGACATGACGGAGGAAGCCGTAACAGTATCAATATGATGTGAGAACGCTACATGCACTACTATATAATGATTAGACAACCCGCTGTGATGCCGCCTGTCTTATCCACGCCGCGGTTCAGAATAAGACGAGATTTCCTTCCTCGTGGCCCACCGATGAATGGTGATACTCAGAAAAAAAAAAGAAAAAAAAAAAAAAAAAAAAAAAAAAAAAAAAAAAAAAAAAAAAAAGAGCACCGTTAGTCTCAGCTCCAGCTACTCCTTCTGACGTGGCGCGGTTGTATCCCCTTATTGTTGCTGCTTGCTGTTGCAGTTGCAGTCAGAACACGCTTTACCTATCATCCCAATTAACAGTTGGATATGCCCAACAGGGTTGAAAGTCGCCAGAAGACGCCACTAGGGAAGCACAAAACGGCGCGCCGAGCCGCATCCGCCATGCTCCGGGTGATCCGCTGCCGCGAAGGGACCTAGGTGGTCCCTGGGGCTGGGTGCCTTTGGAGGACGCGCCTGAGCGGCGGAAGAAGGGGACTTCTAAGGTACCATGAGCATGTATGTACATGTTTTGCCTCTGGAACAAGAGAGAGAGAGGGAGAGCACACGAATTGTCGTTGTTCTGCCTCGTTTTGTACAGTTATGCGTCGCGTAACTCAAGCATACCATCTAAGTCTGTCTGTCGTCCGCCCCATCCCGGTGGTCGTACTTTGTCCCGCCATTTTTGCCCACACTAATTCATATACACGCGTAGCAACGACAAGAAAGAAAAGAGAAATAGAAAAAGAAAAAAAGGGAAAAGGGTATCTATACTCGCTCGTGCATGGCCATGCGTCCCAGAAAAAGCAGTTTTCTCTGTCTTATTTGGTTATAATATTTATTCATTCCTTCGCATCCACCAGCGCGTCCAAGTCGATCAGCCGCCGCATCTCGGCCCAATCCGAGTCGAAGCTCGGCTCCTCTGCGGCAGGAATGGCGGACTCGATCCAGAAGTGCTCTCCGTTGCCGTCGGGCTCCTGCAAGCGCGGATCGATGACGTCCTCTCGCGAGATCGGGTGGTTCTTCTGCAAGTGCTTGTCGAGATCGGCATGCCGGACGAATTTGGCACCGCAGCCCTGGACGGAGCAGGGGATGGTCCGGGTCGGCACGGCGGCCGACATCTCGTCCTCCTCGGCCGGCCGCGCCGACTTGACCGTGTACTGGTTCGGCGGCCGTTTCCTTCCCAGGTGCACGTAGCGCACGTGCTCCTCCAGCTTCAGCTTGCTGACGAAGGTCTGGCCGCAGCCTTCCTCCCTCCAGTTCCAGTCGGCAATGTCGTCGGTCTGGTACGTGTCGACCTGGCCGCAGACGAAGCGCAGGCCCTCGTGCGCGGTCCGGATGTGGGTGTTGAGGTTCGAGACCCTGGTGAACTTCTTGCCGCAGCCTTCCCAGGTGCAGCCGACCGTCTTCCGGTCCTCGACCGTGGTGCCGGAGTGGTACATGTCCACGTGCCTCTCGAGGTCGGCCTGGCTCCCGCAGCGGACGTCGCAGAAGAGGCAGTCGACGTGCTCCTTGCGCATGTGGGCCTGCAGCTGCGGCAGGGTGCGGAAGCCGACCCTGCGCCCGTCGCCGTCGCCGTCGCCGTCGCCGGCGCACTCCTCGCACCAGAAGCGCACCTCGCCGTGCTCCCGCTCGACGTGGCGGCGCAGGGCGCCGGCCGTGTCGAAGCCGGCGCGGCAGCCCTCCTCGGCGGCGCAGACGAAGGCGGCCAGGCCGAGGTGGGCGACGCGGACGTGGCGCTGCAGCGTCTGGTGCTTGCGGAAGCTCAGGCTGCAGCCGTCGTAGCCGCGGCAGCGGAAGCGCTCGGCGCCCTCGTGGACGGCGGCGTGGCGGCGCAGGCGGGTGGCGGTGACGAAGGCCTTGCCGCAGCCGGGCTCGGCGCAGGCGTACTTCTTCTCGTGCGTGTGCGAGCCCTTGATGTGCTGCGCCAGGTGCTTCTCCTCGAGGTACGTCTTGTCGCAGCCCTCGTACGGGCACCTGTGCGGGCGGTCGTTGGTGTGCGAGCGCAGGTGGGCGGCCAGCCGGGCCGGCCGGTTGAACGTCTTGGGGCAGTTCGGGTAGGTGCACTTGATGGTCTTGAGGTCCGAGGGGAACTTGCGCCCGGCGCGGCGGGAGGGCGTGGGTCCTCCTCCGTCGGGGACGGACGTGGCCGTGGCCGTGGCCGTGGCCGTGGGTGTGAGGGGGTGGTGGTGGTCTGTAGTTGTCTCGGGAGGGGACGAGGGGTTGGTATGGCCGCTATGGCCGCTATGGCCGCTATCGATCTCGTCATCGCCACTGTCGGGCTTTCCGTCGTTGTTATTGTTGCCATTGCTCTTGTTGCTGCTGTCGTCGGAGGGGGTGCATGTTGTCGAGCCGGAGGTAGATCGAAATGGCAGAGCTAGGGCGAGCTCTTCCGTATCAGTTGCTTGCGGCGATTGAATCTGCTGCCGCTTGGACCGACCCGACGGACCCGACGGCCCTCCGTCTTCAATTGCGGCTTTCCGCTTCATGGCTCCGGCCGGAGGGGAGCTTCGGCCAGAGTATCGAAGGCGGAGGAGGAGGAGGAGGAGTAATGGGGGTAAGTTCGTTGCACTTGCAGATCGGAGAAAGTTGGAGCTTGATTTCTCCAAACTTTTTTTTGTGGGTGCACGTTCGAGAACCACTGTGTAATACGTTACCGGGGAAGCTAGTTACCCAGTTAGTTACTTGTATGTATGTACGGATTACAGTACCTCGCAAGCCTGCAGGGCTGACCTTCAGCCTGGTTCCGATGGAGTGCCCCACTCAAATTTTTCACTGTTCTCCCCCCCGGCGGGTCAGCCATCCGCCCAAACCGCAGCGGCTCCTTTCTATCAACAAAGCGCCCCTCCTCCCACATTATCACCGCTGCCCACTGCTGCCACTTCCCATCCCCGCCTCTCCAGTCCGGTCGATTCTCTTCGCGACTAAATAACACGACAATGTCTGACTACGGCGCTGACGACGATCGCGAGCCTCTGTAAGCTTCCCGCTTCCCAGTTCTCCGTCATCGCACTCCCTCTCCGCGATTCCGGGAAGGAAAAAAAAAGAAAGGGTCATTTTTTTTTTCGGTTTCTCCCTCTAACCCAGGTCGCGAACGACAGCAACGACGAGCCCGCCTTCGACGAGGACCCGGACGAGTACTACGAGCCGGAGCCGGAGCCGGAGCCGGCCGACGAGGACGACGAGGCGGCGCGGGCGGCCGAGCGGGACGGCGAGCACCAGGACGCGGACCACGTCATCGCGTCGGGCGACCCCAACGCGACCGCCAACGTCGGCAAGGGCAGCGACAAGTCGCACAAGGACAAGAAGATCCCCAACGACCAGCGCACCACCACCCCCTTCATGACCAAGTACGAGAAGGCGCGCATCCTGGGCACCAGGGCCCTGCAGATCAGGTCGGTCTCAACCACAACCTACCTACCTACCTACCCACCCACCCATCCACCTACCCACGCGGCGGTTATCTGGAAGAGAAAAGAGAGGAGGGGTTGGGTTTTTTTTTTTTTTTCGGGG
>NW_027192562.1:2174226-2256931 GCF_042370625.1 Thermothelomyces heterothallicus | reverse complement strand
GGGGGGGGGGGGAGAGAAGGGAGGAGGCAAGGTTTTGTCTTCTTTTTTTTTCGTTTTGCTGACTTGGGGTGCCATTACAGCATGAACGCGCCTGTCTTGGTCGACCTCGAGGGTGAGACGGACCCGCTGCAGATCGCCATCAAGGAGCTCAGGGAGAAGAAGATCCCCCTCATTGTGCGTCGGTACCTGCCCGACGGATAGTAAGTGGCTGCGCCTGCGCCCTGGTTGGCTTTATTTATTCTCTTTCTCTTATCGGGGCTGAGAACTGATCGTGTGTCCCTTAGCTACGAGGACTGGACCTGTGAAGAGCTCCTTCAATGATTCGTCGTGTGTAAGAAAACAAGAAAAAAAACCGAAACTGCATTAGCGATGGCGTCGGGGTGTTGCTTTGTTTTTTTTTCCTTTTTTTTGAAAGTTTTTTCCGTCTCGTTTTCTTCTTTGTTCTGGGAATAGGAATGATTGAAGAGAAAGGCCAGAAGCATACTGAATCTTGTGGGTACTTCCCAGGCCATTTTCTCTTTGAGTTCGGAGGCTTTCTTCGACTTTGACGGAAACGGGACCAGATTGAAATTCGGGTGCTGATGGGTGGAGATGGTAGATGTAGTTCTGAGAGATGAGACTATCAGAGTGTTGATAGGACGTAGTACGGAGTCTAATAAGCCTGCATAAAGCGGGCGAGAATCCAACGCCGGTCTTCCGTGATGTCTTGATGGTTTGCCGAGTCGACTTGGCAGCTGTGAGAAGATTGCTGCTAGCACTCTGTCAGCCAAGGGTTTCTCGCTCCCGCCCTTGGCCTGCGTATTTTCCATGCAAAAGTCCCGGTTAATAAGAGGAGAAAACGAGAAAAGGAGAACCCACCCACGCCCACTCGTAACCCACTCAAAGGCCTCTGATCCCGACCCAATTGTCACGAGACAACACAAGGGTGACTAGTCTAGTGGTCAGGACGCTTCGTTGTGGCTTTCGTTCCATATACGAACCCGAAGAAACCCCGGTTCGATTCCGGGGTCGCCCAATGTCTTGTTGGACTCAGAACCTTTTTTTTTCTTTTGTATGTACGGGACTCAACTTCACACCTGGTTGGAACCGGAAAGTGGTGCCCAGCTTCGTAGCTACTTTGTCATAAGATATATATATGTACTTGTTTAGTCCTGGGAGGTCAAGACTCCCGAATCGAGAGTAGTTGGAACATCAGGCCTTGACAGAATCGCTGTTGTTTTTCTTTTTTCCTCCTTCTTCTAACAAGTGTAACCGCATTCATCAAGTAGAAATTGGATCGGCTAGGCTTCTAGGATCCTCTGGATGGGACCAAAGTCAAACTTGCATAACACGGGATGCAGAAGCTAGAGAGGTACAAGTGACGACAAAAAGTGGTGGATAGGAGACACTAAATATTAATATTCGTAATAGGCATTAGCAAGGAGCGTAAGTAAGATACTAGAGTCTCGCCGTCTCGCCGTCAATCCAAACAAGCACAACCCTTCAACCCTTCCCACTCCTCATCGTCAAGCCCAGGATCTACCATCCGCAAGGCTTGGTGCACTTGCCGGCACCCGTGACGCCCCTGTTTACCCTCAAGCAGTCGCTGTACTGGGCCTTGCACTTGTTGACGGCGCCCGAGAAGTCGTCGTTCCACCCGAAGGTGCGCTTCTCGACGCTGCCCTGGGACGCAACGTAGCCGACGTCCCGGCCCCCGTGCGGCTTGCGCTTGCAGCCCTCGGCGTAGACGTTGACGCAGTCCTCGTACTGCTCCTTGCAGGCGTCGGCGCAGGCGTTTGCGCACTGGTTCCGCTGATACTTGCGGCAGTTGCGGCTATCGCGGTCGGTGTAGCCCTTGAACGGGAACTGGGCCCACTCGTCGGGGAGGTCGTTGCAGGTCACGACGGGCATGTCGATGCCGCCGACCGGCCTGCCCGGGCCGTAGCCGTAGAGCGGGTTGCCGGGCTGGATGCAGATGTTGGTGGGAGTCGGGATGGGGCACCTGGTGGTGGTGCCGGAGGCAGGGGGCTTGGTAGAAGTCGCGGGCGGCTTCGTGCCGGTGGCAGGGGCGCACGTGGCGGTCACAGTGATGGTAGTGGATGGGTGCGCACCGCCCTTGGGGGGCTTCTTGCCCCAGAAGTCGCCCTTGCGGCAGCCGCCACGCGGGTTGCTGTCGCAGTACTTGGCGATGTCGGCGCACCACTGGCTAAACTCGAAGCAGTCGAGCACGTCGGGCCACCCGGCCTGCTTGAAGCAGGACGCAACCTGGACGTGGCAGCTAGACCAGGCGTTCTTGCACGTCTCCGGGTCGTTCCAGTCGGGGAGGGGCGACGAGCACCACTTGCCGCACTTGTACTCGCACGGCGGGGGCACGACGGTGGTAGACACGCAGGCGGAACTGCTGGTGTTTGTGGTCGAGGTGGCCGGGGTGGTGCTCGTCGAAGTGATAGTTGAAGTTTCGGGAGGTGCTGTCGACGAAGAGGCGGAAGAGGAGGTGATGGTGGTGAAAGTGGCGGTCGAAGACGGCGGCACCGAGGTGCTGCTCGAGACAGGGGGCTGGTAACCACAGGGTTGGAGCGATCCCAGCTCCTTGGCGACGTAGAGGTTCAGGCGGCTGCGGCCACCGCAGGTCTCGTCCGCGTTGCCGTTGCAGGGCATGTCGCACCCGTCAGCGGGCGCAGCGTAGGTGTCCTTGCCGATGACGACTCCGCAGTAGCATTCACCTTCCTCGGACGTTAGAACATGCCTCTCTCTCTCTCTCTCTCTCTCTCTCTCTCTCTCTCTAACCATGGTCATGCTCGTCACTCACCGCTGTACTCGGTTCCGGCAAAGGGGAAGCCGCCGTCGCGACAGGCCTGCAGACACTTCTCGGTGGTCAGGGTCGCGCCGTCGAGCTGGTCCTGACGGTATGTCAGGGCGCGGCCCAGGCTCGAGTCGTCGGTCCAGCAGCCGAGAGGTTCGTAGTCGGCAACGGTGACATGGTCGACAGGCAGGAAGGTGGGGTCAGAGTAGACGGAAAAGTGGCCGTTACCGCCGCACGTCTCGGACTTGTTGCCATTGCAGGGGAGGTCGCACTGCGAGTCGTCGACCTGCGGTCCGTTGACGGTCTGGCCGCAGTAGCACACGCCGTAGTAGACGAGGCCGGCGTAGCGGTAGCCATTGCCCTTGCACGTGGCCACGCACTTCTCGACGGTGCCCTCCTGCTGGTCAAGGGGAGCGCGGAAGGACAAGAGCTGGGTGCCGGCCGATTCCCGGAAGCAACCGGAATAGACAAATGGCTGGAAGGGGTCGAGGCACGGAGGGAGGGGAATCTCGGTAGCCTGGACGTGCCCGCCGAGAGCCAGCGCCGCGGCCGCGGCGACCATCTTGAAGGGGCCCATATTGGAGAGAGAACGGAAGCCTGACCGGAGCCCGGGGGAACCGTTGCAGGGGGCAAGGGATCGGGCCGTGTAGCGAGTGACACGGTCAACAAAGAAGAGAGCTTGAGGATCTTGCTCCTGTCTTGGGCGCCGGAGGACGAAACCCTGAGGAGAGAGGAAAGAAGAGTCGTTCCAGAACCTGGTAAAGGCGGTGCTTTTATGTAGCCATCACGAGCGAGCAGCAAGTGAGAGCGTCTGTCGACCATTGGACCGGGGGCTCGGCGAGGCTAGTGGTCGGATCGGATGAGCTGGGCACTAGCGTCGACACAGGACTAGGTTTGCCTGGCGATGCCGGGAGTTGGCGGCGAGCCCCATTCGGCACGGCCCTGGCAATGATACCGTGTCATTGAGATTGGCGCCGCAGAGTCGGGTCGAGGGTCTGCTGCTGACGGTTTCGTCACTCAATATTGGGCATTAACGAGTTAGAAGGCATGGGCACCGAATGGACCGAATGGACCGAATGGGCCGAATGGACCGGAACGGGATGAAATGGCGGGGTCAGGTCGACTACGGCTGCGCAGCGGCATCCCCATTCGCGGCTTTGGCGGCACTATCGAGTCGAACACGATGGAAAAACAAAAGAAAACACAGCCTGGGGAATAGTGTTGTAGAGTGGTGTAGAGTGGTGTAGAGTGGTGTAGTGTAGGTCAACGCGCGCGGCTGCATCGTGTGGGGATAATGGCTGGAGGAAACCACAGAGAAAACCGATAGTGTGCGGATACAGGCGAGATCGAAGCTCGTTGGTCGCTTGGGTTCAGCACAAACCGGGAAGTTGTAAGCTGACAGCAAGCCCCGTCATTGGAGGATCGTCCTGTTCCTGCAGTAGCGCGGGCAAGGGCCCTGGGGCTCTGGCCCGGCCGGATCTGGTGGGCCTGGGTCGAGCTTGGACCCCGGAATCGAGTTTCCTCCCAATAACGATGTTACAGTACGTTAACTACAGATTACACTACATACTACGGATATGTAGTAGTTACTTCGTAACATTCTCTCCCGCCTTTCCTCACCGCCAAGCATCTTGACCGCGGCCACGCTTCTGCTGGAGCCAACGAGCTAGCCAGCCAGTCAGTCAGTCAGCCAGCTGAGCCTCACCTGTTCTGGGAGGCTCCGAGCAGGCTGCATTCAGCCCTAGCGTCAATAGTCTGGAACATGGAGTATGCAATAGCACCGTATTTGTGGTTGCCCGCTGCTCGCGGGTGCAGTGCACTGGCTGGCTTTTGCTGTGGGCCAATATTGGCGCGTTGCAGCGGTGTGTGGAAAAAAAGAAGCGTGCTGTCCTACCATGCAGCATGCGGGTTGACAGGAAAGGCAAAAAAAAAACAATACAGAGAGTAATTATCTGCAAACTGTCTCCAATATTGCTACGTGGATTTTTTCGTGGCTGCGCTGGCTTTTGCGCTGCCAGCTAAAAAGAAACAGACACAACGAGAGGATATTGATTCTTGAGTCACCACATATCCGGACCATATCCGCGTTTCCGCGTCTTCTCAGCGCGGTGCTCCTGAAGTTCGTATGTACATGTACGTAGCGCGCCTCGTAGAGTTTGTATGGGATACATCATCCGTTGATCCTTACAATGCCCAAACATTTGTGGGAGCCCGAAACCGAACGGCTGGGGACATCAGAGCGCAGCCAAGCGTCATCAATAATAATAATAATAAAAATCGAACCGGCTGGAAAGCATTCATTTTTCTTGAAGGTTGCTCGCGCGTAACTCGGCAGGCCTGCGGACGAACTGACCATGGTCCAGCCGGGGGCATTCCTCGTCGTCGCAAGACTTGCCGGCGGGGATCACCTTTCTGCATCGGCCATGCGCTGTAGCTTCTCTCTCGAGGCGCAAGTGGCGGAAGCAACACAAACACCCTATGGCTCATAAAGCTCACGAAAAAAGATGTGTCTGCGGGGAATACAGAGTGGCTTGGGCCGAGGAGCCAGCCTTTCGCTCCGCGCAACTCAGCGAACTGAAATCCGTAGTGAATAATGTATGTATGTACAGTACAGTACAGTACAGTACATGCGTAGCAACACAAGCCCGGTACTTCCAGAGTTGCACCAGGAGACAAAAGCTCCTTCCTCGGAAGAGGACAAACAAACAAGAGTCTTCGAACCCGGGTACTCTGGTGCAGAGGCAGGAAGTGACGGAGGCCGCCTCCCCCCCCCCCCCCCCACCCCCCTTTTCCTCTCCTCCTCAAAATTCGCTCTTGATTTCTTCCTGTCCTCCTCCATTCCCGGCCCGGCGCTGGGCAGCCACCCAGAGGCAGAGGGCCGATCCCTTTCCCTCGCAAAGAATGGGACCGACATGCCCTTCTTCCTCTCCGGCTTTCCCACCTCCGCCTTTCGCTGCAGCTGGTTTCCCTGACATTTCTCCTTTGTATCTCGGCGTAGGACTCGACTCGGCGGCAGCTCTGGTATTCCCTCTTGATGGTGGTAGTTGTCCCGGGCTTGTTCATCGTCTACAGAATAATACATCACGTCTATCACACCCATCACTCTGTCCCATCCTGGCTTTGGAGCTCAGGACCATTTGTTAAGGAACCCTAGATTGATGCACGGCCAGCATACGGGCAACGACAATGTTTTTATTGCCCCGTGTTTCTCCCTCACCACCCAAGGACCAATCTCTCGATGGTGTTAAAGCAAGAGCGTCCCAGCATTGCGATATCCTGTCAACGTCACACGAGAATGGAAGACAAGTCTGGAACCGTAGAAAGCCACTTTTTCGTTTCCACTCATCACACTCTACTAACCTCCCCCCCAAACCTACCTGCCTACATGCCGGCCAGCCTCAGATGTCACCGCCCCAAATAACAAATATGCCCTCCACATACATGCAACAGGGGAGAACGAAAAGGAGACGGAAACGGAGACGTGACAGAAACACACACGCACACACATACACATGCTGCTGACGCCCCCACGCCCAATTCCAAAGCTAGCGAGGGAAGAATCCCAAACGCCGAGAAGACGAGAAAGAACTCCGGTTCGTACTTGCGTATGACGTTCCGTCCTCTCTCTCTCTCTCTCTCACACACACACACACATATTAACGAGCGAAAAGGAAAATGGCATGCATGAACCGTGTCCCTGTCCTCCTTAGATCCATACCCGTCCGCCATGTCTATGCCGTCCCGCTTCCTCTCCCTAACCTTCCCGGCGGAACTTGGGCACATACTTGCCCGGGGCACCGCTAGGCTTCAGCGGCTCCGGCGGAGGGCCGTTGTCCCTCTCGCCGCCACGACCCGAGCCTACCCGGTCCAAGGGCACGCCGCGGCCAGATGGGACTCGGGGCGGGAGGGAGCCGCGCTCAGGAGGCGCGCTTCCGCCGCCGGCGGCGGCGGCGGCAGCAGCCTTGGCAGCTTCTCTCTCACGCCAGCTGGGCTTGTTGCCAGCAAGCGCCAGACGAGGGGGGCCTCCAGCCCTGTCGCTGGAGTCGGTGCGCTCCATGGCCGGGGGGGCAGCAGGCCCTGCAGAGGCGCCAGCGGCAGCGGCCGCAGCCTTGGCCGCCTCGCGCTCTCTCCAGCTGGGCGTTTTGCCGCCGATTGTCAGGCGAGGCGGACCGCCAGCACCAGAAGCTGCGGAAGCGATGGGCTCGCGCTCCCGGATGGGCATCGCCGCGGCGGCGGCAGCAGCAGCCTTCTCCGCTCTGCGCCGGGCCATGGCCTCCTCCTCGCGCTGTTGCTGGCGAGCCTGGGCTTCCCTTGCCCGCTCGCGCTCCTCCTCGCGCTCCTTTCTGATCCTGGCCAGCTCCTCCTTCCGAGCCTCCTGTCGCTTCCTTTCCTCCTCCCTCTCCCGTTCGGCGCGCTCCTCGGCTTCCCGGAGGGCACGCTCCTTCTCCTCGCGCTCCCGCTTCTCGCGCAATTTGCGCTCACGGTACTCCTTCCGCCGCTGATTGACCGCCTTCTCAAGCTCGCGCTCAGCATCACGGCGGCGCTTCTCAAACATGTCGCGGCGGCGCTCGTGGAGGTCAGCCCGGAACGCCTCGTAGTAAGGCATCAAGCGGCTCAGGCGGTGCTTTAGCTCCAGATCTTCCTTGTGCTTGATCTCGGCCTCCTTGAGAGTCTGAGCCTTCATCAGCTCATAAGCGGCAAGGTCACGCTCCCGCTGCTTGGCATAGTCCTCGGGAAGCTTCTTGGCCTCCTCCTTCCTGTAAGCGCGCTCCAGATGGTCGAGGCGCTTGCCGGTGAGGCGGAGCTTCTCGGCGATGGTGTTCTTTTCCCGCTCGAGCTGCTGCAGCTTGATCATGCGGATCTTGTTACTGTCGAGGTTGTCCAAGTCCTCGAGCTCGACGTCATCGAGCTTCATATCTTTCAGCATGTTCTCGACCTCCCTCTTCTTGATCTGCTCGCGCTCGCTGGCCAGCCGCTTCTGCTCCCGGATCCTCTGCTCCTCAGCCAACCGCTGGGCCTCGGCCTGCTGCAGCGCCTGCTCCTGCAGCAGCTTCTTGCGAGCGTTCTCCTTCTCTCTCTGGGCTTGGAGCTCCGAGGCCTTGTCCTTGCGCTTCTGGATCACATCCTTCCGTGCGAGAATCTCGAGGTGCTCCTTTTCCGCACCGGCCTTAGCGCGAGCGAGTGCAGCGTCGCGAGCCTTGATCTGGGCCGCGTTGAACGAGGGATCGATATACCGGCAGGTTGTGTACAGAACCTCGGCAAGGCGGGTGAGCTGAGAGCGGACAATCTGAGACGGCGTGCTCTGGAGACGCTGGACAGAGCCCGTCTCGCTCTCGGCGGAACCGGCAGCCGATCCAGCGTGAACAGCCTTGGCGGAAGAGAAGACATCAACATCGAAGCTCAGGACGCCGGTGGCATGGTCCATGCGGATGGCGAGGTCGCCTTTCTTGTTGCCGTTCATGATAAACTTCTCGATGGTGGCTCGGTCAACTTGGAACGGCTCGGGGAACTGGGCCAGGCTTTCGACGAAGTCGAGGTCGACCGTCTCGTACACCTGAGACAGCTGTTGGAAGAGCCGAGTGAGAATGACCTGCTGCAGGGGAACAATGTACTTTTGCATCTCCTCGTCGGCGCCGACCTGGGCGAGAATGGGGGAAATCTTCTGGCAAATCGAGAGAGGGTGGAAGTCGACCTCGAGGATGGTGTACAGATCCCGGATCTGGGGGCTCGCGCGGCGGAGGACAGCCTTGGACAGGGCATCACGGAACAGGGTGGCACGCGTGGGAGCTTGCGAGAGACCCAGGAGGTGGGTCAGGCGCGAGTTCTTGTTCTTGCGAGCCTCGTCAAAGTCGACCATGGCACCGCGCGAGCGCGAGGTGCTGATAACCGGGATGGAGAGAGCCGAGAGAACGACGAAGGTGGCTGCCTTCTGCAGGTCGGCCTCGCTGGCGGGGGGGTTGTCAGACTTCTTGCTCTGGCCGGCAGCCATCATGGCCGCGGACTGACGCAGCAGGTTGTAGTAGCGCGCCCAGGCAGCCGCGTGGAAGAGATAGTTCTCGCCAACAAGGAAGATGCGGGTGAGCTTCTCGTAGTAGTTCGCCATCATCACGTTCTTGGGTGGGCGCTTGCTCAGGCTCAGCAGGGTGTGGATGTCCTCGACACTGCGGAAAGCCTCCTGCCACAGCTCCAGCTCAACGGCCACGTTCAGCTGCTGAAAGCGCGTCTCCAGGTGGCGCTGCAGCGTATCCGGATCATTCAGGTTGATAGCATGCATTTGAGCCGAATACTTGGCGGCGGTCTGGACGTGGTTTCGGAGCAGCTCGCAGAGGCGGCGAAACTCGGTCTTGCGGGTATACTTGAGGCAGAAGTCGAAAGCCTGCATCGCGGTGCTCTGGTAGAGCAGCTCTAGCCGGGCATTGTTCCGCAGGATGTCCAGGACCGTCCGGTAAGCTTCCCACAAGAACTTCAACCAGGGGGTAACGATGGCACGATCGGTCCGGTCCTTAGACTGCTCGCCCGAGACGGTGGCCAGGAGGATGGATTCCGGGGTTTCGCTGGCCTCGAGGTCATCGACGCTGGAGGTGGCCTCAATGCTTGACTGGACTTCGTCGGCCTTTTGCTGAGCGGCAGTCACCTTCTCGGCCGCCAGCTCAATGAACTTCTTGAGAACAAGCTGTATATCCAAGTCAGCACGTGCACCAACCCGACGTCCGGCTGAGTTTGCGCACCTCTATTGTCCCCACGTTGGTATTCTGGGCGATGTTTTTGTACTGGTAGAGGGCGTCCTTGGCGAGTTTTCCCTTCTTCTGCTCAACGGCCAGCTCAACGAGCAGGACCATGACCGGTTCGAGCGAGGCGATGGGCACATTGCGGGAACGTTTTGACGTGACGTGCTCGTGCAGCAGGGTCAGGGCTGCCGGGGCCTGGTTGACCCCGATGAGCTCATGGGCTCGCTTCAGGACATTTTCGGGCTTCTGATGCGGCGGGGGCGGCTGGCACACAAGTCAGCCGACGGTTTGAGAGCAGAAACCCGAGAGATTGAGGGTAGGCAGCGTTGAACGACGGATGACAAAAGCGGGGAGGGGCTGTATTCGCAACACTGCAGCAATTCCCTTCCCGCTCGAGGGGCGATCATGCCATCGCCGAGAGCAAACCTACCATGATGGGCGATCTCCTCTGCGCGGCGGCAGGTCTCGAGGAGATTTGTATAGTGTTTCCAAGAGCAGCGCAACACAGCGGGCGGTGTTGCTGGCGACTTGGCCGGCGCTGTCCAGAGTTTTTTTTGACCGTGGAGAATCCGTTGGCGAGCCCTGGCCCAGGTAGGTGTGGGTTTGCAAATTGTGTGGGCGGAAAATGTAAATCACGTGACCGAACCGCTGGGAACCGTCAACGCAAGTCGAGTCGGTACAGGATGTGAACCTTGGAAATGGGTCACAGAACTCCCTGTTATACATCTATTGTCTCCTGGACCTGTTGCAGATCCTGTTCTTCATGGACCTTTGGTTCCAAACTCGACCGTCGCTCGAGGCGAGGATGGAAAAAGAGATGTGACAGAGGTGAGGTGGGGCAACATATTTCGATGCAAATGGCGGGGCATTGCCTGGATAGGTAGTTACAACGAAAAAAGAACAACAGCAGGTCTTCAATGTGCAAAGTGCGCGTTTCAGCCTCGAAAAAGGAAGGCATATGCTCAACGGGCACAACGTACGTGTACATACGTACCTACATGGATGCACACAAGCTATCATGTACTATAGTGTATACGGAATAATAATGACACACTACCTTGTTCTTACATCCGTAGATCTTCCTAGTTGGCAGTTATCCGCACGATGCAGAGGACCCCAGGGTCTTGAGACAACAGTGCACTTGGAAACCAACCGACGCATCCCTGCATTTCTCGAAGGCAAATTAGAAAGTTCCCTGTCGCTCAGGATGTTACTGTAGTGTAGATGTACGGAGTACATACGAAGTACACACCAGGTAGGTGCACAGATAGTATACGGAGTACCACGGAAGGTATGCATGAGGCTACTAACGGGGCAGCCAATTTTCGAACAAAGAGGCGGGCAGTTGTGATCGGTATTCGAGTGACCAAAACTTGACTCGGGACCAGAGTCGGAGGGCTTTGGGCCTTAAATATCGCGTAGTGTAGTCTCGAGGCGTGCTAGGGCGCACGCAGCAGATGCTCGCCCATTTTTTTTGCCGGTCGGGAGAGACGCCAAATCGGGATTCAGAGGCAAGACCCAGGGGAGTGTAACCGATCGGTGTCGTTAATGGGCCCGAGCTAACCATCTCTGGACAGCTCATTTTCTTTTCGCCCGGCTTGGGCGGGTCGTTGTGCACAGACCAGAAATGCCCACTCCTGAACTGCCTACCCCTTCTTCCCGACAACTCTGCCAATCCCGTTCGCCCCATTCCAAGACCACTTTTGAAGCCTCTGGCATTCGCATCTACCCCCATTTCATTCAGTTCTCAGCGTCCTTGGAATCCTCCATCGGACGTCCCACTCGTGCTTCGGAAAACGTTTCTCTCTTTTGGTAAGTTCACTTGCGCGTTGGTACGTCCCAATCCCCTGGTACGGCGCCGTTCATTCTACGGGGGTTGTGTGCCCCGAGCAAATGGCGCGTACGGCGTGCTCCCCGACCGACGGCGAGGTGGGAACATGTCGAGCTCAGCCGGCCAACAGCACGAGTGGAGGGCACGCGGGGAGTAATTGGCCGTATACCAAAGCAAGAGATGGGCTGGGCGAGTCGGGAGCGCGGGCACAAGGCTCGAAGGCAGCGCGACAATTAACTGACGTTCGAAGGCTGAGCCACCATAGTTTATCGCGAGTGAACAAGTACCTGGTCGCAAGTTTTCGACTCTTGATCCGCCCACGGCCGAGAGCAACGGCGCCGGCCGATTGCAGGAGCAGCCGACCGACGTTCTTTCGCCGCGCCTTTGAAGAAGGAACTTCGCCGCTTGCGCCGCAGCCGCAGGCGAATCCCGAGAACACGCCGGCGACGTTCCTTGCGGCCCGCGACCCTTGATCATCACCCTCGTTCTCCGTCACATTATCCCCATCAATCAAGATGCCTCAATACACATCTCGCGATGTGGGCGACCCGTCGCAGATCAAGAAGACCAAGCAGAGCATGGCCGACCTGAAGCTCCGTAGGCTGACGGAGCTCAACTCGCGGCTACGTGAGGACCTTGAGCGGGAACGCATTCCCGTGAGCCAGGCTGCCAAGAGGTGAGGGAGAAACGCTTTCCAGAAATTGTTGTGGCTCTAAGCTGCTAACTCGGGTCTTGAACAGCATCATCGCGTACTGCAACAGCACCAGGGATTACATGGTGCCCAGCGTCTGGGGCCCCGTTCCGAAAGGAGAGGACCCTTACGCGCCACAACAGAGCGGCGGTTGCTGTATTGTCATGTAGGGCTTTTGACGACAGCTTAGCCCGAGTTGGAAGCGAAGGGTCAGCTCTCGGCATTCGGTTCACACTGTGGGATTGGACATTGAATGTCTCCCTTGCAGCGTGCCCGCGAACGGCCACGCGGAGCCGTTTGGCGGCTTGTCGGGAGCGTCTTGGGAATTAATAACGGCACCGGGCCATGGAGACCAGGCAAAAGGGGGGTGGGTAAACGGATTTCTTGGAAGGGGAAAAGGCACGGATCATCCAGTATCCGCCATTGCCAGGACGGAAACAAGAAGAGAGACCTCCGGTATTTGTGAGGGCAGGGAGGAGAAGAGGACAGGAGCGGACGAGATGACGGCACGGCCTCCTACGATAACGCTACCACTCATACCCTTTCTATTCTGGGCGGATCGCAGGCTGGCTACGCAGCTCTTCAGCGTGTAATACCTTAGTTCTTTGTTTCTTTTTTTTCCCTTGTGTTTGCTCCGAGCTCTCTAGTTGGCTTGACTCCTCCTTGCCCTGCGATTTCTCTTTTTTTTCTTTTTTCTATTTTCATTGTATATAGGTTCATTCCGAATGGGTTGACGAGACGAGAATTGGTGAATGAGATAGGACTCAGATCATGTGAACTGTGCCGCGTCTGACAAATGTTGTGATGTAAATTTTCGTGAGATCGGGTGGGAATGGAGGGTGCGGAGGGAGGGAGGATTCATTCATTCCTCTTGGTGTGTTGCCCCAATGACGCAGTCCGAGTTTCCGGACGTTTGGCCGTCATTTGGCGGAGCTCTTTTTCGCGCTTCTACATCCAATTTATGCTCTACATCTACCTAACGTGGCTCAACATCTGCTCGATACTGGAACCAAAGACACGTCTGAACCAACCGTAGGAATTCGGTTCAGACAGCCCAGATATATCAGCACTTTGTTCGAGAAGTCATCCATGGCTGAAACCCGGCAGTCCTCTTCGTCAGACCCGCGGCTCCCGCGAGTCACAATTCGGTTTTGCACGCAGTGCAAATGGATGCTTAGAGCAGCATACGTAAGGGAATTTTCTCGCCATTCGTTGCCGGTCAAGGGAAAAAAAAAAAAAAAAAACTTAAAAATACAATACAATAAAAATGAAAAAAAAAATCCAAACAAATTTTTTTCAACGTGTTAAATATACAAGTTATGCCACTAAACTAACCGAGCACACACACGTACCCCAGTACGCGCAAGAGCTCCTCTCGACCTTCTCGCTCTCACTCGGCGAGGTCGCCCTGCAGCCCGCCACCGGCGGGGTGTTTACCGTTGAAATCACCACCTCCGCTGCCGCCCCGTCGCAGACGCAGACGCAGACACAGACGCAGGCGGAGACGACCACGACCACGACCGCGACCACGACCACGACGACGGTTGTCCTCTGGGACCGCAAGGCGGACGGCGGGTTCCCCGAGACCAAAGAGCTCAAGCGGCGGGTGCGCGACGTCGTCCAGCCGGGGCGGGACCTGGGCCATGTCGACCGGGACTACCACCACGGGCGGGACGCGGGGAAGCAGCAGCATGGGGACGACGGCGCGGGCGAGGGGGTGTCGGCGGCAGCGGCGGCGGCAGCAGCAGCAGCAGCAGCAGCAGCAGCAGCAGGCGGCGGGAGCAGTGGCGGTGGCGACGGCGACGGAGACCACCATCGCGGGCGGGAGGAGGTGAAAGGGGAAGGGGGGAACGAAGGGGGAGGAGGAGGGGGAGGAGGAGGAGGAGGAGGAAGAGGAGCGCGGGGGGAGGGCACGGGGGGAGCAGCCTGTGGTATAGACGGGAAGGAGAACAGGTGTGAGGACTGCGAATAATGGAAAAACCGGCGAACTGGGACCCGCCGCGAACGATGTACGTATTTGTTTGGAGAGAGGGGGTTTTGTTAATGAAGAAAGGCCCTCGAGCAAGTTTGGTCTCTATTTTCCATCCGGCGTATCCGTAAACGTACCCCTCCCTTGACCACATCCTAGGCTGCCGTTCTTCCGAGTTCACGATCGGTAGGTCATACTGCTTAGGCGCCAGGAGAACGCCGCCAGAGTGCCGGTCAGCGGGCCATGTCGACACCAGGAAGGGAGGGAGGATATCCCAATTCAAATCAAATCGAGGTCTTAAAAAAGGGGTAGGGTAATCACCATCATGCGAGACGCTCCCAACCTCGCCCTCACGGTGCCACGCTCCTCGACCCTCGAGATTCGCAAGAGGAATTTGTTATCTTTCCCCGGTCGGCTCCCGCATCCACCCCTGTTCCACACTACCTGTCCATCCTCCGAACCAGCGATGAGAAGGCCCGTCAAGATGAGCCATCTAAACAATGTCCCGCTTTTTGCCCCATTAACCCCGGGCCACGTGAAGTGCCGTAGTGTGGCAACTACAGTCAACCGGAGGAAACAAGTCCGCCAGTTGTTACGGCAGGAACGTATCACTTCATGCACGCCCCTTTACCCAGTTTAAGAATGGGCAAGGCGACGTGCGAAGGGCAGAGAGAGCCAGGTAGACGAGAAGATTGCTGGTGGATGGTACACGTCGTCCCAACAATGCGCCATAGGCATCTCGCGAGCATGGCCGAACCTTGGCCAGACCGAGCCATGCCGAGACAAAAATCGGAAGCCGAGCGGACAAGAGCGTCCCAAAGAGAAGCGAACAACGACCCCAGGATAGAGTTATGATAGATTGGCAGCAGGCAGCAGCGCCGTCAAGAGGACAAAAACAACTGACCCCACCCTCTGCATGTGGCTCTGCGTATCCCCAAAACCGACCACTTCCCACACCCCGAAATCCGCGCGACCCCACCGCGTATCTATACATGCCCAAACGTTCCCCTTCGTTAGGAGTCACAAGACGAGAGTCGTTATTCGTTCCCTTCCAAAAAAACACTTCCTTGGCCCGACGATTTCTCCGTTCGTTAACAGTACCAGACAGACATGGCTTTGCTTGGACGACGGCTACGATGCGGCCGAGGCTCGACACGAGACGGAGAGCGGCCGAAAAAAAGGATAACGGGGTTGCAGGCCCTTGACGATTAGAAAAAGCGGCGGCAGTAGAAGAATTGACGAGATGAAGGCGGTTTCGTTCGCAAAGGGCGAAGTTCCCTCGGCTGGCTAGTTTATCGACCGCGCCCGAACCTAGAAAGGAAGGAAAGTTCGCATAAATTCTTTATTTTACTTGGACTGCTTCCGGGGAGTGCTGGGGCGGCCACTGCCGCCACCCAGGCCGTGAACATACTTTTGTTTCTTCTCTGCGGGCTTGAGGATCTGGGGAGAAAAGTGGGTTTAGCCGGCGTGCACATTTCCTCAACTGAAGAGGGAGAGAAAGGGGGGGGGGTGTTCTTTCTAACCTGGAAAGAGCAGAGCAAGCTTTCATCCACGCTCATCATCGCACCGGCGTTGTCAAACTCGCCGCAATAGTTGGGGGCGCTGAACAGGGTAACAAGCTGGCGCTTGGAGAAGAACTCGTAACCATCCTCGACGACCTGATGGGCGCGGCAGATGAGGTCCATGTCGTGTTTCTGAAGGAAGCGGGAGACGACATCTGGACCGAACGTGAACGAGACACCGCGATCGTTCTCGGACCAGCCGGTGATATCCTTGTCTGGGTCGGACCATAGAAGGTCGCAGAGCAGGCCGCAGTCGGGGATCTAGGGGTCAAGAACGTCAGCAAAGTTGTCGAAAAAAAGGCCAAGGCATGTGCTGCCTCCACATACATCAGTCGGCCGCATGACGCGGCGAATCTGTTCCATCGAATTGAGATCGGGGCTCAGGCCACCGTGCATGGTGAAGATCTTCTCGTCAATGATGGCAGCAATGGGCAGGCAGTTGAAGCAGTCCGTGAAGGTCTTCCACAGCTTGATGTTGTACCGACGCTTGCACTCGTCGTAGAAGCCGTAGATGCGGTTGATGGACGCGCACTCGTGGTTGCCGCGCAGGATGAAAAAGTTCTCTGGGTACTTGATCTTGTAGGCCAGAAGCAAGCAGATGGTCTCCAGAGACTGCTTGCCACGATCCACGTAGTCACCCAGGAAGAGATAGTTGGCTTCGGGAGGGAAACCGCCATACTCGAAGAGACGGAGCAAGTCGTAGTATTGCCCATGGATGTCACCGCAGATCTGGGGAGGACAATTTAGCCAAATCACCCGGAAGGGGGAACAGGTCACGCGACAGACGGGCATCGGACGGTCAGAAGGGGCGAATCCATCTCACCTTGATAGGAGCTTCGAGCTCGAGCAGGATGGGCTGGGAAATGAAAATCTCGCGGGCCTTGGTGCAGAGATAACGGATCTCTGCCTCGAGCAGCTGGACTTGCTTGCCCGGGCGGCTGCCCCGCACCTCCAGGAGGCGGTCGATTATCGAGTCGAGGTCGACGTCGTGCTGGTCCGCCATTGCAGAATACCCTCAGGCCTCCAAGCCAAAAAAAGGTGGCGCGCGGGTAAAGGGTGGTTGATGGTGACTGGCGGAGCCCCAGCAGCCGACCGAAGGAAATTGTGCGAGGAAGAAAAGAGAGAGGAAAAGAAAGAGAGAGGAAAAGGAAAGGAGACGGACGCAAGGGCGATCGGGGTGATACACTTCTGGCACTGATAAGGAGGGGTAAAATGTCAGCGCAGTGCTCAGAGGAGACGACCAACAACGGGACGAGATGTGAATGTTGTCGCTAGCGTGCGAGTCAAGGGCTGTCATGGCGCGACACCAGTTGCGAAGCGTCCCAGACAGCGCAAGGAGTTGCGGGCTTACCTTGGTCGGTTGCTCACAAAGTGATCGCAGCAACGAGTGGGCTGTTGTTTGGGAGGGAAAAAAAAAGCAGAAGGGAAAATGCTCCCTTCTTCGTCTCTTGAAGCTATTCGCGAGAAGAAAACGACGACGCCCTTATCCCTGTCGGGTCTGTTTTCGATGGTGGTGGGATGGCGATTTGTGTTCTCGTCACCGGGGGGTGTTTAGAAATTGCTACTTGGCGATGTGCAGCGAGATTCGTCGGCGGGCGGTGCTGCGTCGATAGGAAGGAGCACAGATCTCGTCGGTCTCACGGGGTGCTGGGTGTCAGCAATTCAAAATATCGTCTCTCCGTAGGCGCTTTGGTCGCGCGTCGTCGCTGTGATGGCAAGAGGCCAGTCGTCGATGAAGGGAGATTTTGGGGTGGGGGGGGGGGGGGGGGGCTGCCACGGTCGGGACCAGGAAAGACACAACAAGGTGGGAATGGTGGGTTGCAAATCGCGCCGTGGGTCAGGAATTCGCAGGTGTGGTCTCAATTTCAGCAGGGTGAAAGATCGGGTGCACGGTGCCTATCGGAGGACTTTTAAATCGCCTTTTTTGTGCTTTGCGTGTCTCGCCGATGGAGGATTCCGGGGTCTGGTCGGGACGCAGCGTCAAGAAAAATTGCTCTCGCGTTGCTGAGGAGGTCAGGATTCGGAGGAGACCACACGGTACAGCCGGGAGAGAGGTAAGGCAAAGAAAGGTAATGGAGCCCGGGGTGCTGCGCAGGGCTATGGGGGGAACGCAGTGTCGGAAGGCACCACTTGACACTGGCCGGGACAAAAACACCACTTGCTCTCTCCTAGCCGCGAAAAATTGGATAGGGGAGCCCACGCGGGGCCGGGGGTCTGGAACGCGTAGCTGCTATCTTTCCGCCCGCAAAGTTTCGCCTGCGAGTTGTTAGTGCCGCCCTCCATCCCGGCCTGCACCCAGATCGGGAGGCTTCCAACAGATTGGCCTGCTACCTAACGGAAGTGGGGCTCGACCCCTCGGCGCGCTCTCTCTCTCTCTCCCTCTCCCCCCCCCGTCCTCGGCAACGATTTAAAATGAAAGGCTTTCCCCGAGCCGCAACGTGAACGAACAAACTCCGCCATGACGAACGAGTTACGGATGTCGACACGTCCAGTCACTACTTACCGGTACCGGAACGCATCGAGTCGCAAACGGTGTCTTTTGGGTTCTCTGCCCATGATTACGATCGCCAACCGCAGCTGCCCAACGCCCGCAGCGCCGCTCAAGAGCGCTCTGACCCCACGGCTCCCGGGGAAGCCGAATTTGATTCAGGTCGCCGTCAGCCTCGGTGGTCGGCCGGGGATATTACGAGTAAGTAGCTCCTCTGGCGAGCGTTGCAACCCCAGCACAATCTAGGGGGAGTGGGAGTGAGCTTGGTCCTGCTGGAGTCCAGTACGGCGGGACCTCGTACACGGCAGAGCTGGTACTCAATGTCGGTGGAACTGTGATTCGTTTCTTGGTTTAGTTATCTCGACATGGGCGCAAACGCGAGTTTGGCGATGTGCATCCGATGTTGGTCGTGGCGGGGAACGCCTCTTACGCTCGTGTACTTCCCGTACTGCTGTACTGGGTTAGCTTCACTGGAGCTCTCTGGAGGACCCCCGACCCAAAGTTGTCGGGCGCCTGCTTGGCGCCGCATCTTGCTGCGCCCCCAGGGGCCGGATCCTTGGATGCTCTGTGGTCGGCGTGTCAGGTCGGGGAGGCTTTTGGGCATGTTGCTGCTCACCTTCGCAATGGGATGGCGCGTGATTCGCTGGATTCGCTGGATGCCCTTGCCATCCCCTTTGCCCAATCTCCGCCGAGGACGCCTGCCTGCCCTCTCGACCATGCGCTGGGTGAAACCTCGGTCAACGCCACGGAATATTACTTGACTGAACCTCAGCAAAGCCAGGCAGGACAAACGATACGGTCTGCATGCTGCATTCCCCAATGCATCGGAGCTCTTGGCGCGATTGGGCGGATCTGGTCTGCTGTTACCCTCGTCGCTGGATTGGGTTGCGACCGTTTCGCCCGCCCGTTTGCGTATGTACGGATTACAGAATACATGCACGCATACCGGTTACTGCGTAAGATGCTGGCATCTCCGACTCGGTGCGCAAGAGCCGGCCGTTTTTTGTTTTGCTTGTTGGTGGTCTGTTTGTTTCCCGTCGTCCTCCTTTGCGCGTTCGAGCTGGCTTCTCGAGAGGCAGCTCCGCCGGAGCGGGGCAGCTTTTGGTTGCCCCTCCTCCGATGCTGTCATCACTCGACTTTAGTAGACACCACCACACCACATCCAGAACACAACAGAGCCCCCCGGGACCACGCGCCCAAGTCTCATGAATCGCTCCGCCTGAACGGTTTTCTCGAGGGGTTTCGTTGATCCGATGGCATCCCAATGCTAGTGTACTTTGTATTTGCATACTTGGAAGTCGGCAACTGTTTCGATACACAACCATCATTCCTTTCGTGGTCCCGTGGGTGTTGAGAGTTGCCATCCGCCGATCGCTTCATCCCCGGGCCGCGGTGTTTCCACGCTTTCTCGGCTTTTGTCATCGACAACGCCCCTTGATGGAGCCCCAATGTTGATCAACGAGTAGCCACAGCATCATAGAGGGAGCAACTAAAGCACAATGATATCTTTGACTGGAAGGGAAGGCAGTGCAAGATGCATCAAGACTAAGATCCAAGTGTAAGATAAGAGACTTTAACTTTACTCTTCGCGCTAAACTCGTGTTTGTCAGCCTAATGCTGTCCACAATACACATACACAACAGCCTCGAGTGTCCCAGTTGGGAAACGGGTGCACAGTGCGTACTTCATACGATATGTACATACATAATCCAGACATACATTCAACAACAGCGGCTTGGAGCGCGACCTTGCCCCTGTTTGTCGTCAAGTTGTGTACCAAACTACACACAGACGTTACATACTGGGTGTGCACGACACATCTGCACCTCCTGCAATCCCATCATCTCTAGCGCCTCGTTTAGGACGGCCCAACTTTCTCCTCCAGAATCGGGGAGAGAGAGAGAGAGAGAGAGAATGCTCTCGCAAAAAGAACACAAATACAGTTATATTCCCACAAAGGTATCTCTGGCACCTGCGCTACTTATCAACAATCAAAGGCCGAGCCCAGATCCGCGAGCTAGCAGTTATTCTCCCCATCCAGGCTCCCTCCGCCCAAACTAAAAACCACAGGCCACCCACAGACGAGAGATAGCAAAGGCAAAGACACAAACAAGTCGGCGAATAAGCATGATACTCAGCCGAAAACATCTCCCCTTCCAACTCCGTACAGTAGGTATAAATCCCAGACAGTGAATAACCCAGCCACACAAGTCCTAATCCCTTCCTCCATTTCTCGAGAATAGCAGAACCATTTCCGCATCCATACCATTTGCTGGATCCATCTCTGTGTCTCGAAGAAACAAATCAAATCGAGGGCCTGAAAGGAGATATCCCATGATAAAAAAAGAAGCAAGAGTAAACGGGAATGAGGAATCAGGGAATCAACGCAGCAGCAGAAGCCTGAACGAAAAGAAGGGATGAAAAAAAATGTGAAGAAAATTGAATCCCAAGCAATGCTATAACACTCGCCTTCACCTCCTCCGGAATCCCAGTCCCTCCTCAACACCTTTATCAACCATCGTAGCACGTGACAGAGGTTGCGGAAGGGAAGGAGGGTGGTGATGTAAGCAAGATGTGAAAGAAAAGAAAAGAAAAGCGACGCGCAAAAGAGACGGGCCTAAGCCCAACCCCGATGGAATGAAGCCCTCGCAACATCAGCAAGGGACTGAGGGGGGAGACCCGGCCCCCCGGGGGGGGGGGGGGGGGGGGGGGGGGGGGGGAGAAAAAAAAAAAAAAAAAAAAGGGAGAAGAAAAAAAACCCCCCCCCCCCCCCCAAAAAAAAAAATTCCCACAGCATCATCGAAAACCAGAACTCAGTAGTTTCCCCCATCCCTCCTCCAAAGTGTACTCGTACAACTGTGCGATAGGGTAGAGAAATCGGAGAGAAAGAGAGAAAAAGAGAAAGAGAGAGAGGGCCGTAAGACAGCCTCACTTCTTCCTGGAAGAGCTCCGGACTCCCCTCCGAAGCGACCTGCTGGCGGCCGCGGCCGCGGCGGCGACCTCGCTCCGGGTTCTCTTCCTCGGACTGCTGCTGCCTACCGCCGCCGCCTTCTTCGCATTGCCAACGCCCGCCCCGGCCGGTTGTGAACGAGGAGGAGGAGGTGGAGGTGGTTGTGGTTGTGGATGTGGTTGTGGTGGTGGTTGTGGTAGTTGTGGTGACGGCGGCGTCCTCGCGACCCCGTTTGTGCCGTCACCGCTCCCGTTCCTCTTTTTCCCCTCCTCGCTACCACCACTATCGTCACCGTCATCACCGCCATTGTGATGAGCATTTTCACCAGCAACATCCTTACCACCATCTTCATCACCGTCATCCTCCTCGCCATTACCACCACCACCACCGCCGCCGCCGCCGCCGCCGTCGTCGTCGTCATCCGCACCCCCGACACCCGCACCATCAACCCCATCTCCACGGATCGTGATCGTCCTCTCCTCGTCGACGTCAAACTCCAGGTCCCGCAGCGCCTCGTCGTCCATGTCCGTCAGCTCCTCGCTCAGGCTGCGCACGGCTTCGCGCCCGGGCGTCCACTGCTCCTGTACGGCCGTGGTGCCGCGCAGCTCGAACCCTGCCAGGTACCAGGGGATGCCGCCGTGGGTGAGAAAGTTTGTGTTTGTGTTTGTGTTCGTGACAGCACAGGTGTTGCCGCCGGTTGTGCTGGTGGTGATCGAAGCGCCATTGTCGTTGTTGTCGTTGTCGTTGTTGTTGTTGTTGTCAATATCGTTGTCCTTGTTGTCATCATTGTTGTTGCTGTTCTGGGTCGCGTTGAATGAGGCAGTGGAGGCGGAGCCGGTATTGGATCGAGGCGGTGTAAGAGGGTGGGAGGAGGACGTCGTGGTGGTGGTAGTGGAGTCGGGCTGGTGATGAGAAGGAGGAGCAGTAGCACCAGCAGGGGGAGGAAGGGTGGAATAACTGGTTCCCGGGAGAGAAGGAGGGGATGTGGAGGGCTTGTCGAGACGGGTGACGCCGTTGGCGAGGTGCGGGGTCGTTGTGTCCGGTTGAGGCTCGCCCGAGACGGAGTGGGCGGCAGAGAGGACGCCGTTGGGCCTGGGCGTCGGCTCGTCGTAGCCTCCGACCTGGATGTTGTCCCTGTCGGGGCTGACGAGATCGTCGTCGGGTTCACCCTCGGCGTCTTCTTCGCCCCCGCTTTGGTCGGCGACTATGATCTGGCCCTCGGCGGGGGCGTCAGCCATGTGAACGTCTACTTGTTCCTGCTGCCCTGGCGCTGCGTCCTCGACGGGGGATACGGTAATGCTGGCGACGGGCAGTTGCTGTCGCACCTCCACACTCGCCTCGAGCATGCCTTCGAGCTCCTTGCGGAGCACGTCATGCGGCTGGTCGGTGATCTCGGCCTCGGCCCTTAGCGCCGTCTCCAAGTACGGCTGGAGCGACTTGACGATGCGCTTCCCCAACCGCCTCCGGGCACCGATCTCGGCATAGTTATTGTGCTTAGAGGGCGAGGCCTCGACGGGTCTCACCGAATTCTGGACGACCGACTCCGGCGGGTTATTGATGCCTTCGTTGATGGCCCGGCAGAGGTCTTGCGTGAATGGCAGAGTGGTCACGTAGTAACGCCGATCCATCTTGGCTTGGAGCTCTTGCAGGCCCTGCCTGAAGACGTTCTTGTCCAGCCTGTATGCATATCGCAGCCAACGTTAGTCCAGCCCCTTGTCTACCGAAACACCGGGGCAACTTGTTTCGGGGTGAGAAGAGGACTTACGAAAATGCCTTCTCGAGGACGGGCAGCAGCAGCTTGTAGATGGGGAAATAGCAGGTGTTGACCATTTCGGCCTCGAGTTCGGCCATCTCGAGCTTCAGCCGCTCGCGTTCCTCGACCAGCTTGCACAGCTCCGTGAGCTTGTCGAGCTCGGCGACGAGGCCCCGGGCAAAGTCGACTCTCCTGTCGAGCCGGGCCTTGCCGGAGGGGCCCATGGCGGCAAAGTTGCGGCGCGTCAGCTCCATGGACGAGAACGTCTCCATCTGCAACTGTAGCCGCTTGAGCAAGGCGGCGCCGCGGCGAGCCTCGCGCTTGAGGGTCCAGTACTTGCAGGCCTCGCCCACAAAGTCTTTGCGCTTGCGGATCGGGAACCGCGCGAGCGCGCTCTCGACCAGGTCGAAGACGGCCTGCGGGATGACGGGGGCGCCGGACGGTAGCTTCCAGACGTTCTTGGGCGGCTGGCCCTTCTTCTTGTTGTCTGCGAGCACGGCCGAGACCTTGGCGCCGGTGATCTGGGACTCGTCGGGCGGATGCTCCGTCCTGGCGTTGCGGTGGGTGGCGGCGAGCTGCAAGGCGGAGGCCTGGCTGTCGGCCCAGATCCGGCCCTTCATGGTGCGCTTGTAGAAGCGCTTGGCTTCCTTGGTCGCCTGGGCAACGTTGTGCTGCTCGGCGTAGTCGGGCGGGCAGTGCTTGTCGCAAAAGGCCTTCAGCGGGAGGGTGCCGTCCAGGACCGCGAGCGCCCCCTGGCTGTTCTTCATCTTAAGGTAGAGGCGGCACCGGCGGGCGCACGTCACGTGGAAGGCCTGGTAGCAGCTCTTGTTGGAGCACTGGATGCAGGCTCCCATCCGCTGGTTGCAGATGTAGCACGTCAACCTCCACCGCGTCTTGGGGACCTTCTCGACCTCCATGACGGGCTCCATGAACGTGTGGTTCCCGAGAGAGATTTCGGGAATCCACATGGCGCACAGCAGATGGGCCCATTTGGACGAGTTCGTCTGCTTGAAGGCGCCGTCGGTATTGGGACAGAAAATGCACGTCTGCGACGCCAGGCCAGTCAGTCAAGTCAGTAAGGACCAGGGGAGGGAAAAGGAGAACGGCAGTCACGCGAGGAGCGAGACCAACGCTGTTCCGGGAAAGGCCGCCGCCGCCGAGAGGGTTGACTTACCGGAATACCACGCCCGATAAGCTGGCACTTGCGGCACAGCCACTGACCCTCGGGGATGAAAGGGACGCCGTAGCACTCCTGGTGGACGGCCAGGTCGCAGCCGTCGCAGAAGACGATGGCGTTGGTGTTCTCGCAGTCGCCGTCGTCGCAGACGGCGCACTTGCTGTCCTGCTCCTCGCCGGCCTGGGGCTCGCCGTTGACTGCGGCGGCCGAGCTCGAGCGCGGCCGGTGGGTCTGCGGCGGCTTCGGGTTCGGTTTCGGTATCCTCTTCTCGAGCGCGTGCCACTCCTTTTCGATCTTGGTGATGGTGATCTCGAAGATCTCGCGGGTGATGGGGTCCAGATCGGACGCCTTCCGCTGCTCGTTCAGCTTCTCGAGCCACATGTCGTCCTGCTCGTCCATGTCGTACTCGACGCGACCTACGGCGCCTGCCGAGTGCTGGACGGCATCGCCGTCGGCTCTTGTCGGGTCCACTTCCTCTTCCATGTTGGCATCGGTCGCCTTGATCAGGCCGCGCTCCGGCCGGATGAACTGGTCGCTCTCCTGGTAGCCGACATTCATCATCGACCTGTCGACGTACCTGGCCTGGCCGAACGTCTTGCTCTCGAACAGGGCAATGCGGTTCGTCCTGCGATACTGGGGCTGCTTCAGGTCCAGGCGTTCCTTGGAGCTCTGGCCCGAGATGGGGAGGACCTTGGGGATCTTGGGGAGGCCGAGGCCGGCCGAGTCGAGGGAGCGGGTAGCGTAGAGGGAGAACGACTCCCGCGCTGGTCTGGCGGACCGCCGGCGGCTCGGCGTCGCCGCCTCCGCTAGCGACGTTCCGAGCGGCTGCTTGTCCCTCCCGCTCGGAGTCCCGTTGGCCTCGTGCGAGGCGCCCGGGTTTGCCTCCGTGGTGGGCGTGCCGGTGCCATCGACCGGGTTGGGCTCGGCCTGGGCGGCCTGGGCGGCCTGGGCGGCCGGGGTGGGCGGAACGGACTTGATTACCCCGTCGACCTCGTCTGCCTGGTATACCATAAAGGTGGCCTCGATGTCGAGGTTGGGATGGAACTCCTCCCAGCCGCGCTCCTCGCGCGGCTTGTAGCCCTCGCTCTGCACGACGGCGGCGGCCACGGCGGCGGCCGAGCTGTACTGCATATCATCTCGCTGGTCTCGGTTAACGGCGGTACGAATGCGCGTGCTTCGCTCCCTTCGCGGATAGACGGTCGGGGTGGATTGCGCCTGAGACGCTCGGGCGCGCGACGCGGTTGCCGAGGAGGCCTGGGGCTCGGTGGGTATCTCGGTGCCGTCCTCTTCAACAAAGCGCCCACCGCCACCGGGCCCGCCTGGGATGTACCGGCGACGCTTCGGCGGGGGTTCGGTGGCCGAGCCGTCTGGGGCCGTCCTCTTCGACCGAGACGCGCTTGCAGAGCCAGGCCCCTTGGGACGGCCCCGGGGACGACCCCGTGCCGTACGTCTCGGCGTTGACGGAGCCGGAGCCATGGCCAGCAACGTGGGATGGTTGGAATGGTCTCGTCGGTCCGGCGCCGGCACGGAGGGGGTAGGGGCCGCTCAGAAGGGGGAGAGAAGGGGGAAGGAAGGCGGGGTGCGGGGGGGCGAGAGCGAGGAAAGGGGGTCGTCGGCGTGAGAGCGTCGCTCGATGCGGGGTTACTCGGGTCTGGCCACGGCCATTCGGTGGTTGTTTTGGATCGGAATCAACTATACGAGTGATGTACAGGTCTTCCGTGTGCCGGTTGTCCAAGAAGAGCGATGTTGCGATGCTTGGTCGTGTGGAATGCCGCGTGGTGTCCACAGCTTAGGAGGACGTGACGTTCAGGAAAACGCGAGGCGTGGTGTCAACTCGGCCAATCAGCGCGCGCAGACCTCCCGGTGGAGTGGCGTCGACTCCCTCAGTAGCTTACGTAAATGCAGCCGCAGTCATGTGTCCGTGCGTCTGACCAGGGCGCACCAATCACATGCAGATTTTGTTGAGATCTGCGGTCCGGAATTTGTTGGTGGTTGTTGAAGGGTGCGAGTGTCGAAACTGCTTTGTTTTCGTAAATTTTTGTTCGGCTCAGTTGGAGAAAAGGCTGGTACAACAACTTCTGCAATTGCATTCGGTCGTCGAATTCTGTGTCTCTTTTCGAACCGTAGCTTCACGACTGTTGAGTAGTCGACCTACACTACGAGTTTGTAATGTAATGTAATCCGTACGGATCTGTACATCCTCTGAGCTCCCGCTTTTGTGAGGGGACCCACGGCACTATGCGCTAGCGTTGGCCCGCAGCAGTACAGAGTAATCCGTAGTGTAAGGCCACACACAATTCCATACATAGCCCCACAGTCCTTCAAAGCTTCACGTGGCTTCTACTATGTAGTGTAATCTTGGAGACGAGCATTCGCAAAGAACAAGACATTGCATTCTCGACTAGTAGCTCAAGCTAAGAAATCTGTACTCATACACATATGCCTGCGATGATCCGAGATGAGGCGCGCTTACACACAAGTACGTGCAGAGCGTCATGTTGTAGAAGATCGGAATCGGGTGCTGCCTTAACATCACAAGTTTTTCATATACGCTCAATTGCTAGTTACCGCCCACACCTCGTAGGGCTGAGTTTCGTCCCATGGCGACCCTCAGAGAGCGACCCCAAAATGACGTGGTTGCCGCTCTGGCGAGCCTTGGCACACCACCCCCCCAGAACGTTCCACTTTCCCTTTCCACAGCCGTTCCGGGAGAATTCGATTTGCGGCAAACCAATCAAATGCTGATCGCATTTCCCAAGTGCCGGCCAGTATGCCCCATTCCATTTCTTGCTGTTGCTCCTGGCGCCTTCGCCTGTCCCTTGACGCAGAACCGTATTCTCCTACCCAAACGCCGCCTCCTTGCCCGTAGTCGCCCTTACGCAGCACTAGCAAGTTACCCGTACCTTGTTGTACTCCGTAGCTCGCACACACATACACCCTCATCCTCAATCCTTGGACACAAGTTCCCTTCAGGCAAGCTCGGCATTTAGCCAACCGCACCTTCCACTTGTCCCAATATAGCCATGATTGTTCAAGTTTCGAGTTGTTCCAGTATCATTGACCAATCTGCAATTTTCGTCGCGTTGTTTCTCTCTACGTTTCTCTTCTTCGAACCCATCAGAATGCCCCAAAGAACGAACATCTTCATTCTCGAGTGCTCGATGAAAAAGAAATTGCAGCTCAACATTCTTCAACACTTCCTTGGTCAGTCACCGCGAGTCGGTTGTCAATGTAGATGCTAAAAAAAAAAAAAAAAGAGTATCCTGAGATTGGCCAACGCGATCGGTACCGCAGGTACGTCTGCCCCCCAGGCAATCAATCCCTTTTACCTTACCCACGCGGTCCCGTGATGCATTTGTCCCGTCCCTTATCCAACAATTGGGGTCTGTCAAACGCGGTTCTTACAAGATCTACGGACCATTTTGCTGGCTGACCTTTGACGGTCGCCCCATGCAACATCTCCGTTACTGTGTTCTCCAGCCCATTCATATTGCCAATCGAGGCGTGAGCCCTTTGGGGACGTATCTTCCCTATTTCAGGAACCTGCACTGGCGGACTCTCACATCATTTTGTCCGTAAACGCCTACTCCAAGGAAGTCTTGGTTCTTTGACTTATCCGTGCCATCTGATGCAAGTGTACCACAGAACTTGATAACCTGCGCTACCCATTACCTTTAGCAAAGAGTGATTTACCTCTCACTCCGGGCAAACAACCTGCGTCCCAAAAAGCTTCTTGCCTTTGACTGACAAGACACGGATGGGAAGGCAAAGAGAGAGGGGACTGGAAAATGCGCATTCAAGTCATACTTCGCTGCCAGAAAACAAACATGACGATCGACAGACAGAAATCATCCTTGAAGAAGCGGAGAGCTCTGCTTGAGCGTCGACAAGGCAAGCCCGGAGCACCACGCATTGAGCAAGCCCACCGCATCAGAACACGACTCGACACTTCAGGCGCTCCGCCACAGATAAACAGATGTCGAAGAGCACAAGTTGCTCTCATTGATTCATCGTGCTCTCCCTCACGCTTCCCTTGTCTTCCTATATCCGCCAGAAAGCCCGAAAATAATCACAACTTTTTATACAAGAAACCGCCCCCAAGGCCAAATAGCACTGCTTTCCTTCCTTCTTTCCCCCCTCCCATTCAAGTCTAATATTCACCGGGGGAAAGGGCGGTGGGTATTATCAACCAGTCGGACGAGGAAATAAGGAGCCTCGCTCAAACCAGCGACAAAAGGAGAACTCCACGCAAACAGCAAGACATCCCAAATCATACAAACGCCTCTCAACCACCCATTCATCCCAAAACCCCATGTACGACCGAAACGCCAGGTATGCAATGCATGCATGCAAATATGCTCCAGTGAGCAAAAAGTGATGTGCTGTGCCGTGATATCTTTTCGAAATGCAGAAAATAAAGATGGCAGAGAAAACTAGAAGTTTCAAGACCGGGAACCAACAGATAAGCGAACCCCAGCCAGCAACACTGCCAAATAAACAGATGTGCATCGCAGAGACACGGGTTTTCCTGATCCCAACGCTGTCCGTCTTGCTATGGATCAGTTGCTCATTGCCATGTCTGTTTCCCATTCCGAGACAACTGAGCAAGAGATCAAGCAATCGGATGACGGAAGGCGCAGTCATCCCCAGCCAACGTGAAATGCAAAGCCCAGTCCCGGAGGATCATCAAGCCGAGCAGCGTAGAACAAAAAAAGGGGGTATCATTGGGTAAGAAGTTAAAAAGTCTCGAGTAACTTCGTTCGCTAGGCGAACGTACCGCCGCTCGGGATGGCTTGCATATTCGGCCGGGTCATCGTAGGGTCAGAGTTGATAGACGGAGAGGGTGCGCTAAACTCGGTTGCTTGGTGCAATTCGGGTGGGCGGGACGACGCATCCCAACCCTCTTCGCTGAGAACACTCAGGTAGCCGTTTCCGACCTTGTTGCGGATATCCTCAATCCGTTGACGGTAGAGTTCTCCGCCAACATCCCAGTGGGCCTTGTTTCCCGGAGAGCCGAACATAGAAGGCAACTGGGGTACAACATTGGTGTCAATCCTGGGAACATCCCGGGCTACATCCGCCTTGTTGTGAACCGAGGTTTCCGCCACGGCATTCTGTGTCGTCTCGGGGGTCTCGGCCGGCTGCGAGGTACGGTAGTGATCACCAGCATCCGTATTGTTGTGGACGGCGTCCGCGTGGCGGTCAACGGGGCGCGCATAGGGTACAGGGTTATCGTTGGTAGCGAGATCGACTATGCGACGCTTGGGCGCCCTGCGACGTCGTGTAGAACTGGTGTTGACTTCGCTGGTGACCGTCTTCGGTAGAGGCCTCTCTTTGCGGAGGACTGCTGGCTCTTTGTGAGGAGCATCATAGATGATCGCGGGTCTGCTCACGTCGACAGCAGGTATCTCCGGGGGTTCGGGCTTGACGACGGGTACGGCGGGTGGTATTTCGGCTCGCTCCGCCAGATATCGCTTCTCGGCATATGACGGCCCGGTAGCGTCAATCATGATATCCTCGGTATACCCAGGTGTCCGGCGGAAGAGGTTGAAGATGGTGATGCGATAGTCCCGGTGGGTGCGCGTGAATGGGTTGCCTTCCACCCAGATCTCGCGTATGTCGGGGATCCCGGTTAACCGAGCCAGTTCCATGGGATCAGACAGCCGGTTGTCTCGCAGATCTAGCCTTTCAAGCGGTAAGAGCTTTTCGATCCCTGCAATCGACTGCAGCCGGTTCGCCCGGAGGTTCAAGGCGCTGATCGCCGGCAGCGGGTTGCGCGTGAGAGAGTGCAGAGACTCGATCATGCAGTGAGCCAGATTCAATGCACGGAGCGCAGTCAGACTAGCCAGACTGTCGGGAATCTGCGTGAACAGGTTGGAAGAGAGGTCGAGCGAATTGAGGGTGTTTGCGAGAGGGTTCAAACTCCCCGGGGGGATCGCGGTCAGCGAATTATCCGCCAGGCTCAGGTGCTTGAGGAAGCGCCACTTGGATACCGGGAGGACGCCGGCGGGAAGGAGGTTCGAGGAGCTCCCGCGCGAGTTGTGCCACGAATCGGAAAGGCTCGAGTGAGAGCTCCCGGAGCCCGATCGCCGAATTTTGTGAGAGCCGCGCACATTTGCCGATGGGTTCCTAGAACTTCCCGGACGTCGGGGGGAGTGGCTGCGCGTCCGGCCATCGTCCTTGGAAGGCGAGCTCAGCTCCTCGCTGTCGATCCTGGCAACAGACGGCCTCCGACTCTCCGGCCCACCAGATCCACCCTGATCGCCTCCTACTTCGCTGTTGAGTGACCCGACCTGCAGGTCTACTGTGGACTTTCGCGGCTCAGATAGGCCTGGAATGGGGGCCGATTTAGCGAGCTCGTTGTTGGACGCAGTTGGGCTTCTTCGAGGACTTGAAGCCCCAGGCCACGGTCTTGAAGGAGATGTGTGGCCCTTGGATGTTCGGCGACGACGTCTGTCCATGTCATCTAATACGATATCGATCAGGATATCTGCCGGGTCATCGATGCTGGCACGCTTGAGCGTAAGGGATCGGAGCTGATCCGCAAGCCTGTCCCACCCAAAGAACTGCCGGAAGTCGATGTCGCAGATCTCGAGTGCTTGTACGTTCTTGAATGCATACAGCGGCACCGCAGAGTCAAACGGAAACTCCTCGTAGCCCTTGATAAGCCGGGCTCGCCAATCTGGAGCCAACCTCAGGCAGGGAATCTTGGTGAAGGCGGAATAAAGATACTTCAGATCGGCCTGGATTGCAGCTTTCTGCTTTTCCGTCCGGGCAGCCGATATGCTCGAACCAATGCTGAAACTGGCCCACAGCGCAGACATGCTCGACATCACGCTTCTGATGCTTGAGACAGAACGGATAGAGCCTACGTCAGAAGCCCGGTTCTTTGAACGCTGCGACTGGCCGAGAAACGACACGTAGTTGGCCGAGACATTGCTATCGTGCAGATTCTCGAGGCGAACTTTCATAGGTCCGACCGGGATGCCTAATTCCTCGAAGCGAGAAAGCAAATAGAATAGATGATGGGGAGTCAGAGCCAATTTTGCCGACTTGACGCTGTGAGATGTGAAGTTCAAGGTTCCAAGTGAGAGGGCGGCGGCGAGGGTGCTCGAAGTTGACCCAGCTGTTGAGGGTCTTTCAGGCACCGTCGGGGAAGGCGGCACGGTCCCTGTCGGAATGGAGGACACACTCTGCGAGGCTCCATGGCGAGGGGCGTTCTGTCTCTTAAATTGAAGCGCGTTGGCAAGAGCCTTCTCATGAGTACGCACAAAGCTAGCCAGTTGCTGCGCATGAAAGCCGTCAGTCTTGCGCTCACATTTATAAAATGTAGTCTGGTGCTGGGAATATGGTCCCCATCGCATATAATGATGACGCAGTACCTTGATGAAAATCTCGCCGTCTTCCGAGTCCATTTTCTTTGCTTATGTGCGGGGACGCATGAGAAAGCTGTTGTCCGAGGAAGCGGGTAGTCGCAATACCCAAACGTGGGCCCGGGAAGGCGCAGTTTCGAGACCCGTCGATGGTTGAACGCTTATCGGAGATCCTGATATCGGAGGTATCGAATCTAGGAGCGGTGACGAAAAAAAGGTCGTGCTAATCGTCGGCCAGGAGCCTAATTAGGATCATGTGTCAGTCAGTCGATTCCCTGTCAGTTCGCGCAAAGCAGCTGGTGGCCGGTGAGAAGGCAGAACGAGGCAGCCAGCGAAGGAGGCGGACAAATGACCCGAGCGGCTCTCCGCGAGCGGCAAAAATTGTGCTTTGATAGGGGTTGGGCGGTGTTACGAGGACTCGGCCAGTCAAGGAGGGCTTGGAGTTCGAACCAGTCGGATGCGGGGTACGAAAACTGTGCGGCGCGCAGTTATAAGGCTTCAAAGGGACCAGAGGAGGGGGGAAGGTGGTTTTGATGAGAAAGTCGGTCGCGGACTTGGGCCAGACCTGGCTCAAGGTCGTTCGCATGGTCCGACGGTTGCCCCCAACGGCTGCGGCCGGTTTCAAGACCAAACTTGGGACTGCAAATGATTGCTAGAGAAAATCTCTTCCATCGATTTTTCCACACGACTTCTCGTCACTCGATGATCGGTCGAGGTAATGATATGCTCAGTTGGCGTTGGCGAAGCCTGTCCGGCAACGGGTACGATGGAAGAAATGGACCGAAAAGGTCTCGCGCGCGCACATAAGCTCGCAAGCAGAAGGGAAAGGCCGGCCGGGGTTGCCGGCCAAATCACCAGATAGAGCGATCTCTCTTTTTCCTTTCGTCAAGATTGTTGGACAACCGCCAACTCGCTGCGGCACGCGGCTTGGGAAACACTGCGGAGAATGGCAAGGCCCGCTCGATTGCACAGTCAAAGGCACAACAGGAAAAAAAAGAAAAAGAAGAAAAAAATGCAAAGATACTCACAATGTAAACCGAGATATGGCCAGCAGCTAAGGATATCGATGGGTCCTCGAAGTCGGAAGGTACCTAGCCTCGCAAGTATCTGATGGGGGTTGGCCGATTTAAGCGTGCTGGGGCAGCACGGAATTTGAGGCGAGCGCCGGCTGAGTGGGAAAGACGAAGACCGGGAATCGGATAGTTGAGTCGGTGAAGTAGGAAAGAAAATCCACCGGTGCTCTCGCTGCACTCTCGACGCGCCCTGAGTGCAGCGTCTTCCCGTCGCGAAAGGGCCAGAAATGAAGGGGTAAAAAAAAAATAAGAACGGTCCTCTCTGGTGGGAAGAGGGGCCGGGTAACAGCCCAAATTAAAATACGCGACACCTTAGTTTGGGGGTCCAGATTAGCGGCAGTAAGGACCTCTTGACTGCAAGGTTAAGCGGCGCCCACTTGCCTGGAGCGGTATGGGTGCCCAGAAACGCCATGCTTGAGTGGGGTAACCAGCCGAATCCTGGAAAGCTGGGCAAGTGCTAAGCAGATGGGCAATTTCCCACAGCCCGCACCCCACCGGGCCTCGAAATCAGGCAATAATCTCGCACTGTGAAAAGGCCTCCTACACAGGGCCTTGAAAAGCTAGGCCAGGTGATCAGCTGGACCAATCCTTCCCCGGTGATCAGTCAGATCAGGTGGCGATGATATATATCTTCCTCTTGTGATACACGCTGGAGCCGCAGCAGATGAAGGAGGCACGGCATCTCTTCGGTGAACTGCTCAAGCTTCAGTGCCGTGGGCGTGCTTGGATCGACTGGTGCGAAATTCTTCCACAATCACCATTCAAGACACCAAACCAAATCGCCCGGCAGAGCAAGGGAGGAAAGCCGCACAGGCGCTGAAATGCAGCCTCCTACCCGTCGGCTTTCGTGTGTGTACCCCAAGATGCCGTCTCGCTGCAGCCCTTAGCCAATCGTGAGCGCCCAAGGCCATGCAGGCGCAGGAGCGCGAGTAGCACTATCTTCTCAGGCCGCCAGGAATGTCGAGACGACTGAGGGCTCAGCGAGCCGGCACAGTCGAAAGTCTCGCTTCGACCCGGCTGTCTGGTGAATGATGAGCAGAAATGCAGGCAAAGCACCTTGTTTTCAGAGCCGACATCTTTCCGTACCGTGAATATGTACACATATCTACACTGTATGGAGTTTTCGGCTAGGTTGGGAGCTGAGATAGCTTGGCTGCGCGGCAGATCAACAAATCAACCACCAGTTTCAAGTTTCGTGTGGCCATTGTCATTCCAGGAAGGAGCAGCGTGCTGCTCGATGAGCGCGAAGATCTTTCCAGAGACATCAAGGTACTTTATTCTCGCCATTCTGTTGCAAACTGTTCGAGAACTCTTCAGCTCCACCGACAACATTCCACGCTCGTGAGCGAACAGGCATGGACCTTTCAGGGACAGTTTCAGACGTGTTCCTTCGGATCCTCTCTTTATTCTACGAACTAGTTGAGCGATTCTCCCTGAACACCCGGAAACCGGTGATTATCAGATTATGCGTACGGTTAACTAACTAGCGGCGACCACTCAAATGACAGAATCTCTTCCGATTCAGCCCGCGATATCCGCCGGCAACATATGGAGCACAATCCAGGCAGCGCAATGGCTTGTCTCAATCACTGCTAAGATCGTCAAAAGGCGAGCCAAAACCAGTCACGACATCCCGACGAGCGCCCGATACGCGGTCCGCTGGGTAGGTTTTAAGGTCATGGTGGCCATAAGAAAGAACCCTGGTGCCGCAGTCCCCTGATGGTCAAAAGACCTTGTAAGCCAAGAAGCGAGTGCCAACCTCCCGCGTTAGGACTCCACCGACTACTCCACTATACAATGCAAAGCGGATCCGTTGTACGGATTAATCCGTACAACAATGGGGAGACATCGCACTCAAAGGTAATATCGCAAGTGAATATATGTCAGGTACTTACCGCTCAGGGAAAGAAAGAAAGAAAATCTACAAAGCAATTTAACCAAGGAGTTTGCTTCACCAGGCTCTAATCTCTGTCACAATGCTTTGTCTCGAAGCCTCCCAGCTGAAAAGAGGCACCTGGTCCCCAACTCCTTTACGACATAGGCATTTGACACCTCGATAGGGCCGAAAGACATGCCGTCGTCGTCGCACCGACAAACCCTTCGTCATGCTCCTAGGGTGTGTTTCCTGTGTCGTTTTTGTCTCCTACTTCTTCTTTTCCTTTTGTCTTCCGAATTTTTTTCATTACTATCTCGAAAGCCGCAGGATGATGAGACAGGTGTTCTTCCTCCTGTACTAGTTTGGAGTCGTGCGATAGAGGCTATTATGTCATTTCGTATGAGATCCGCTCCTAGGTGCTTTCTGATTGGGACGAACCCGTGATCACTCGCCTCTGCGCTACGCACCCTGCAACCACACAACACTACATAGTACATCGCAGCGCAGGTCGCCATAACCCCCACTCCGGAGCAGATTTTCTAGAGCCTTCGTTCTCTTGGAGCAGAAACGGCGTTTTGGAGAGATGCAAAGAGCATCTCGCACCTCGCTGCATCCCAAAAGGCCCGCGCTCGGCTGCACAAGGAGCCGGGGAACGTTCTCGGTCCTCTTGATTTGGTTCCACCCAAGAGCGCAACCTCTCAAAGGACGTGCGATTGTAAACTAAACGTGTAGCGCGGCGCGGAGGCTTGCGCAAATGCCTCAGATCGTAGAAACTCGCTGACCTAATCGTCATGCCATACGGTTAGTGGCCCATCTGAATCTCGCGTCGTACTGCAGCCCTCACCGCTCTCGCCGAGCATCACGAGCCAAGGCTTGGATTATACGTACCTGGATATATGTCCATACCTTATCCATACAGAGCAGTGTCCGGCCAGGAACTAGCAAGGCGTACAAAATACGATGTGGTACTTTACCAAGGATGTTGTTCTTTGGCCGTGCTTCCGTATCTGCCCGCCACAACAGCATATGATTGGATTCAAACCCCTCTTAGCACCGGCAGCAGAGCACCAGGGGAATCTGATATGCAGATCATTCATAACTATCATGATCCCCGAAAAGCTCTGCCCATCGTCCCTACACTACCCCTAGGGTAGCGCGGGCGGGGTTAGGGGCAGGGCGAGGTCCACCAATGGATAGAGTATTATGGTGGGATAGGCAGACGACGAACTCCATTTTGCACGCTTCACTTTTCAGTACTTGTTTGAGCCGACGGCGTTCGGCGTCTCAGACCCGGGCGGGCGCAGGGACGAACCCGGCCGCCGCCGCCGTCGTCAAGCCCTGCAGCCCCGGCGCCGAGGATGTGTCCCCGCATCGGCGGTCGAATGCCGCCGTTCGACGGCGCACTACTACTCCGAGGAGGACAGCCGAGTCGAACCTTTTTTTTTGTCCGACTTCCTTATATTGGCGGGGCCCAAGGCTGCGGGTGACCCTGCATTTGCAGTCCCTCCCGTGTAGATATTACATGTGTTCATGTAGGGCACTACACTACAAGTTTTCTGAGGCATCAGATCGACACGACCTGAAGCACGTCGTTTCTTTTATTAATTCGGGTTAACTTGTTGCGACCAGTGAGGCTTTCTGACAACAGCATGCTGCCGAGCAGCCCCACAGAAGAGGTGGCGCCTTGCAGCGCTGTGGGCTTGTGGGGACCGTGACGAACCACTGGCCAAGAATAATCCGTCAACGTTCTTCCCTTCAGAGGGGAGCCCCAATGACGTAACGTAGTTTCTTCAACGTCTGATGGGGGTCCGCTAACCCTCGAGCTTCTCATGCCCGCCGTCCGAACAGGGAATAACTAAAAAGAAGGCCCACACATGACTCTGTCGAACGACGAGGCGAGACACGCAACGTAAAACCTGGAACAGAGAAACAAGGCGACATCGCGTGGTGTCTCAAATCGAAAAGTCACCAGGGCGCGCCTGCGGGCGCTCGTTTGTTCCGATGATTGGCGTGCCAACCACAGATTGTATGTAATCCGGAATCCGTTGCTTGTTGTAATCTGCATGTTCTATCGGTCTGCCCAGTTGGGCACTTCCGGGCAGTCTCATTCGGTGACTGACCTTGCGGGGATGAGGTCCTCACCCTAGCATTTGCGACCGTTTTTGCGTGCTAGTCTGCGGACCCCCACTCTCGATGTACCAGTACAATTATCTAGGGCGAATAATCACCATAATGTTAGGTATCAGTACATGCAAGTAAACTTGCGGCAGCACGGACCACGGCGTCGATGCGAGAAAGATTACGGTGGGCGCGGGGCACCGATAGGTAAAGCCAACAAGCCAGACGACGCACATCGCTTCTGCGTTATAGTTCGTACTTGGTAATATTACGGATTATAGTGGGACGGTTCGTGACAGGTCGTGCTCCGCACATCCGCGGCCAGTGATATGCCGATCTGAGGCTCTTTTGCCGGGAGTAAGTTGTAGTGTAGTGTACGGATCCCGTAGAGTACATACATAGATGCATCCAGCCACTGCCCCTCCAAGGCGCGGCCCTCTCACCGCTCATTTTATTTTTGGCCTCATCGGCATGCAAGGCGAAGTATGACTTGCGGCTACCCAGCAGGGGAAAAGCAAGGACGGAAGGAAAGGAGGGCAGCGGTAGGATGTCGTGGGTCGTAGAGATAGGGGTGGATGCGCATGCATCGCATTAGCCTCGAGCAGCGCCGCGGGCTTGCATTGTCTCTCTCTTTCATTTTTTTCCTTGTTGCCAGTACTGCGTACGACAGCTGGTAGTGTATCAACCTATCGTCTGCAGGTGACGGAAGTGGAGTCTTAAGTTGTTGTGCGCATCCCTGACCTCAGACCGGTTCGGGATGAGCATGGAGGGGGATCGGCTTTCTTCAGGGTCCTTTCTGCTGCGACCTCGCGGGGCAATCCACCCGCGTGGTAGCAAACAGGAAGCCAGAACGAGAGATAGGCGCAGCAGAGGAGCGAGGCAGAAAGGGCCCGGTGGGGAAGTTCCATGCTGGTGACCTGCACGGCACAAATTGCCATCTCGCTATCGTCATCCTCATCATCCGTTGCCAAATCTTGACAATGTATGTTGGCATTGTGTGTAGACGAACCGGTGCCGATATTTTTTTTTATGTTGGATGCGCATGTTCATCGTATCCTCGTCTTCCATTCATTGTTGGGCGTTGAAACCTGGGCCCCCACTTCGAGCAGAGAATCCTGTTGCCACCGATAGGCAGGCCATTCGTACATCTGGAGCACACTACGCTAACTACTCTACCCTTCCCCACTGCCCGCTGTCTACACTACACTAGTTATTGTCCACCGCCCACCGCCTCCTCCCCCGGATTTTCTCTCGTCTGGTCTCAGCATCTGAGACGGGAACCCCGCTCCCCCAACCCGCGCTTACATAACGAGCCGTTTTGCAAATCACTACCCACCTTAGTTCCCCACACAACGCACACACGCACAACATCCCCTGCCTCAGGCCCATCGCCTCCTCTTCTTTATACCTGCCTTGGTAGGGCTAATGTTGTAGGAGAATGGCCGGGATGTTGCAAGAGCGGCGCCGAACTGCCGAGCAACATTGTGGAGCACACATGTATATACCTTACCTTTGTTGCTCAGGGACTTGGCCACCATCGTGGTGAGGCGACCAATGATTAAGGGTAGTTCCAACATTCAAACCTCGGGCGGTGATGATTCGGACATCGGACGGCCAAGAAGGACGACTCACCGCTTGTCTGTGGAGTACATGCCCACCCCCTCCATGGCTTACATTGCGTGTAGATAAAACATGCTGCGTACTCTACGTTCATGTTCGCCGCGGATACAGTGGGTATCCCTGTTCCGGTGTGATGAACGGATTGTTGTGAGGCGGGTGTGGGGAAGGGTATGATTCGACGTGGTGTAACCGCTGATGCACAACATGCCTTACCCTCCCACTACCACTCAACTCCGCGACCGTTCGCGGTATGCGGGCAGGAAAGGGTAGGTTAGGCAAGTAAAGGTAGCGTACGAACTCTCTAGTTTGTCATGCATGTGTATAACCACTCATGTACGGTACATACCATCCAAGACACGAGCGCTACGCTACACTGCGCTACGCTATAGCATAGTTACTGCCGGGAGCGCATACCTCAACGGTCGGCCATCTCCTCAACTCCAACCTCGACTGACTTGAGCTCTCGAAGGGAGGAGGTGGTCATGGGGATGGTTATCCGTTTGGTCCCTTCGCCAGTCTTTGTTCCGCTCGCTTGCCCGACGTACCGGGTATGGGTGGGTACCTACAGAGAAGGTTTGGATAGCATGACGTGCCGCCCGAGAAGGGGTGAGCAAGAAGAAGGTTTGTGGGGGCGGGAGGGGGGCGAGCAGATCAGCAGCGACCTGATACACAGGCTGAAAGAGGGGGTGGCCGGGATTTCCGCCTGGTTGAGGAGATTTTGCTCAGGCAGAGGAGGGGTCGGGAAGGTTGGGGCCACGTTGACGAAGTAGATCTTCCACAGTCGGTTCACGGAGGTGAGAAGCTGTGTAGACTCTTAGGATCTCCTTCATCTTGGAGGCGCGAGCTTCTCCCATCACCCCACCTCCGGTGGTTGTGTTTCACGTGCGAGGGAGATCCCTGAGAGAGATGGCCTTGTTCCCGTTCTGGAGTGCGGCAAAACACCAGCTTATAATTCGCTGCTGTATGTGCGTATGTACCTGCAGAGTTCAATAGGATGGGAGGCGAGTTATCGGGAGGCTGTTTGTCGTTGGTAGTACGTGAAGCAGGAGCAATAGGTTAATTCCGAGTCCATGCAGAGCTCAAGCCATCCGCTGTATCAGATGAGCTGGGTGTGCGAACCTCATGGCTGCGACGCAGAATCCCCCGGAGTCATGGGTCGCACCAGACCATCTGTACAGTCCTGGCCTCGGTCTCATCAGCGGTGTTCTTTCGGCGCGAGATCGGCCTCATCCAGCTTGATGAAATTTGGAGCATGAACAAGGACAAGGTGGCTCTTTCCGTTTCCTGGCTCGATGATGTTACCGGATTATGATTCAATTTTGTTGAGTGCTACGTGCTGAGCAGGAGCAATGTTGGCAGGAGACGTCTGGCGTCATGGCACTTCGTTTGCTCTTTCCACGTTCTATACGCTACTGCCTTAAAACATAGATCTTAATCCGTCGGGTTAAACATTCCCAGATCTTTTCTCCTAACTTCTCGCCTAATGGCTTTTATTCATGGTGTGGTAGGCAGAAACGAGCGGTAGTGTCATGCTTGTGGCAATTTCGTGTTAACCTGTTCGACTAGGGAGAACTCATCGGAAAGGATTTGGAACAAAAAGTATATACCTAGCACCTAATACTTGGAATAAATCCGATGTCAAGGCGCTGGAGCGACACGATAAAAGGGGGGGGGAGAAGAGAAAAAAAAAAAGGGGGGGGGGGGGATGCTTTTCATGCAACGCACTTGCATGACTGCCACTTTCAGAATAGCCGATAGCTTGTCTCAAGACATTGTCTGCCAGCGAATTGTTGTTGATTTCATTTCATTTTATTATTAGCTCCCTCCTCTGCTCAATTTACAGCGCCTACTTGAAGCAGCAGCAGGTCCGGGTGAGGAATATGCCCCAGGAAGCCACCGCGCTCTGCACCCTATAGGCAATGAGCGCGTGGGTTGGGAAGAGCTCGTAACAATGCACCGAAAAGGACAGCAGTTGACAGATCTTGACATAGGTATCGGCACTCCTCAAGTCAGGTTACCTACCTCGGTTAGTCTATCGTTACAATACCAGGGCTCGTTGGCGAGGAAACAAGCCTGAGTGCTTATAGCAACGCTAGAAGACATCCCCCACTGAGTTCTTAAAGAAAGCCTTCCCCAACCAACTGGCGGAAGCCGTAATAGGCAAGGAAATTGGCAGAGAGTATCTAACCGTGTAGCGTGGAAACGTGGCAGGAAGGCGATTGCTATTGAGTTCTCCCTCGCGACCCTCGCCGACGAGCAACGCCGCTCAACACCACATACCCCGACCAGATGCAATTGGTAGCGGTCCGTTGATCTAGCCATGCACTGTGGGAACCGACAGTGTCCCGGCACTTGTTGAAAACGCATGCTGCGTTCAAACTGGAAGACTTATTGCTCGGCGACCATCCTTCGTATGTTTCGATTTCTTGGGAGAACATTCCCGGGACTGTCCTCTCCGTGACTGGGAAGCGGGAGAGGCGCTGAGTAGAATAACCATCCTTTACCCGGCATTCTCGTACTACCCCTGAACGCCTCGAAAGTATGATCTACGAAGGCATAGCTCGGCCGGCCGCATATTTATTTTTCTGACTCGGCTTATTGACACAGTAATGTACATACATTTACAATACCATATACACGCATCTTGGCACAACACCCAAGAGACAAAGAAGCTTGATCGGTTCCTCACGTCGTCCGCATCGCGTTCGGCCGGATCGGCAACAACCTGTCCATTGCCCTCCCGTCGTCTAGGGCCCAGCCGCCCGTGACGTCCATCTTGTACTCCTGCTTACCCAGCCGGATCTTGGCGAACCCTTCCCGGTGGAAGGAGCGCTTGATCCCGCTCCAGGCGGTGCCGAACGCCTTGCGCGCGTCGCGGAAGGGCGCCGTCAGGATGTGGTCCATGGTGTACTTGCGCTCGGCCAGCCGGGCCTCCCTCGCCGCCCGCTCGGCGCGGACCCGTTCGGCCAGGCCCATGGGCCTCTGGCCGACCGGCAGCTCGGGCGCCCTGGCTGCCGAGAACACGCTGTACATGCGGAAGGGCAGCTGCACCTCCTCGGGTGGGAGGAGGTGCTTCTTGGGGGGCATGAAGGGCGCCATCCGGCGGGTGGCCACCTCGATGTAGATCGGGCTCGTAGTCGCAGTCGTGCCGGAAGCGAGCTGCTTGGAGACGGCGGCGGCAGGGACGGCCTCGATGGAGCGCACGATGCGGCCGGCGCCCATGACGAAGTAGGCGCCCATGCCGGCCATGAAGACCAGGATGGCGCCGAAGGCGTGCGGGATCCACCACATCAGCCCCTCGGGCGGGTGCAGGATGACGGTCCAGTACTGGTACACGGTGTACGAGACGCAAAAGGCGGCCGACGAGAAGCAGCCGGCGCGGAACCAAAAGTGAGAGGGCGACTCGTACAGCAGCGTCCGGCCCCTGAGGGCGAGCTGTTCGGCGTAGGAGGACGGTCGGGCCGCTTGTGCTGGTGCTGCTGATACCGTGGTGCCGGGGACGGCGGCGGAAGAGGCTTTTGAAAGGGTCGGCTTGGAGGCGGCCTTGGGCGTGGTCTTCGGGGCTGCTGCCGGCCGGGCTGTCTTGACGGCCTTCTGGAGGAGGCGGGAGGTAGAAAAGCGGGCACGTAGGAGCTGGCGCGCCTGTGTCGCGGCGCAATCGCACGGGGCTTGTTGCCGCACGAGCAGCAGCAGTCGAGGGCCGAACCCTCTGGGGAAGGACGCCATTGGATCTGCGGATCTGCACAGGCGAGGAAGAGCCGGGTCAGTTTTCGAGCTTGGAGAATAAGGTCGGGTCGCGTGGGCAACAGGTCGCGCGGACTGGGGAGGGGAGGCCCGAATGGCGTCAGGTGCTGTACATGCGTACCTTTTGTTTTCTTCTTCTTCTCTTTTTTTTTAGAATGAGTGGTATAACTAAGCAAATGGCTAGCAGCTACCCTGCAAGGGCGTACTCCGCACCAGGTATGAATGTATGAATTATGATGGGAGAGCGCTCCGATCGCGCCCGACTCGGGAGAAGATGGGGTCCCGGGTCCGGTTGCTCGCAGCGGGGCCCAAAAAAATTGTCGGCGCCGGATGATGGTTCGCACGAGGTCGGGTCTTGGCGTCGGGCGGACCTGAGCAGTTCCAATTGACAGGCATTGTTGACAGGCGCTACAGTAGCTAATTAACTCCACTAGTGTAGCGCGAGACAAGGGTCCAGAGGCGCGTTGTTGGATCCCCTTGCTGCGGAAGTAATCCCTGCAACAGAACTGCAAATGTTGGGAAGCCAAGAAGAGCTTGGGCCACCGCCTAAGTCGGTCCGCTTCCCGCCAAGTTCGAGGCCCGGAGCGCATTTCGCATCTTTCCATCAAAACGCACAACGCTCGAGTGCCGCGACCTGACCCGGATTGGGTTCTCTTTGCACCCGCCATCATGGCAACCTTTGTAACGGCATGCCGCATGTCGGCGCGGCTCGCGGCACGTAAGGTGCAGCACGATGCAGTCAGAGGTAAGTTTGAGCTGGGGTGCCTTCAGTCAGTCTGTCCGAGAGGAGAAAAAAAAAAGACCGATGGGAGGAGGGAAGCAGACAGATAAGGTGTTTACGGACAAAACGGAGACAATGCTCGAACAAGAATTGAAGAAGAGATGAAATGAGAGGGAAGAAAAAAAGAAAATAAAATAAAATAGAACGAGAAAGAAAAACCAATGGCGAGCTGACAAAGCTCTGACGCAGGATTCCGCACATCGGCCGCCGTCCTGGCCGCCCAAAATTTCACCATGCCCGCCCTTTCTCCAACAATGACCGAAGGCAACATTGCTGCATGGAGGGTCAAGGAGGGCGAGAAGTTCTCGGCCGGCGATGTCCTGCTCGAGATCGAGACGGACAAGGCGACAATGGACGTTGAGGCGCAGGACGACGGCATCCTGGTGAAGGTCATTCAGGGCGAGGGCAGCAAGGGCGTTCAGGTTGGAACGCGGATAGCGGTCATCGCTGAGGAGGGTGACGACATCAGCTCGCTCCAGATCCCCCCCGATGAGACCCCGCAAGCAGCAAAAGCCGCCGAGGCGCCCAAGACGCAGGCTCCGGCGGCTCCGGCGACCCCAGCATCTCCGGAACCCGAATCTACACCGGCGACCTCCCCACCCAAGACTCCGGTCAAGCCGAGCGGGAAGACGCTCAACAAGTCCTACCCTCTGCTCCCGTCGGTGATCCACCTGCTCAAGGAGAACGGTCTTGACGAGTCCGCCGTGAGCGGCATCACGCCGACGGGGCCCAACGGCCGCCTGCTCAAGGGCGACGTTCTCGCCTTCTTGGGCAAGATCAACGCCAACAGCCCGGCCAACGTCTCCGCCCGCTTCGAGAAGGCGTCGCACCTGGACCTCAGCAACATCAAGGTCGCCAAGGCTCCCGAGCCCAAGAAACCCGCCAAGGAGGCTGCTCCGGCCTCGCCGCCGCCGCCGCCGCCGCCCAAGTCGGTCGTCACGCTGCCCGTCTCCCTCGAGGCCGTCATGGAGGCCCAGAAGAAGATCCACAAGTCGCTCGGCGTGTTCCTGCCTCTCTCGACCTTTGTCGAGCGCGCCAGCGAGCTCGCAAACGACGAGCTCCCGCTCCCGGCCGACTACCAGCCCACGGCCGACGAGCTGTTCAACCAGGTCCTCGGCCTGGACAAGGTCGGCGGCCGCAAGGCCTCTCGCGGCTCCTACGTCCCCCAGGTCGCCTCCCTTCCGTCGGCGTCCGCGGTGTCCGCGCCCACCCCGAACAAGACGAAGAAGCAGGTCGATATCCTCGACATCCTCACCTCCAAGCCGAAGCCGGCCGCCAAGAAGACCACCGTGCTCCCCGGACAGCCCGCCGGGACGAACCTCTTCAGCCTGCAGGTGCCCAAGGCGGAGGAGAGGAGAGCGCAGGTCTTCCTTGAGCGGGTCAAGATCGTGCTGGAGAACGAGCCGGGGAGGTTGGTGCTGTGATGCGGGGTTTGTTGTCAGGGGAGCGGTTTTTCGGTGCGTTGTATGTGTTGTTTGATCAACTCAGAGTAACTACCTAGTCATAGACATTCTGATATGTGAATCCCAAAACAAACAGCCTTCGATATCCCCAGAGTTTTCGAAACAGCTGTACGATTGTATGATGTATTTCTAATGAAAAAAAAAAAAAAAAATTTGGACAATGCTACAACCACGACCAAGCCAAACCGAAACTTGAATGACCTTGGCTCCCTTTTTTTTTCTTTTAGGTCAGAGTGCCTCCAGTGCTAAGCCCAGCGCTTTACCTGTTTCCCAAATCGCGCAAGCAAGCCGACCGCCCAGTCCCCCTTACTCCCCCAGCTCTCGTTAGCTCTAAGTAGGAGAAGAGGAGGAGGGAAGAAGGAGATAAAAAAAAGAAGTGAAACCGTCGAAAGCAAAAAAAAAAAAAAAAAAAAAAAAAAAAAAAACCAAAAAAAAAAAAAAAAAAAAAAAAAAAAAAAAAAAAATAGGAAGATAAAAGGAGAAGAAGACAAATGGACAAGAAAGACGCCAAGTTTCCCCGGCTCAGGGGTTCAGCTTCTCCGCCTCCCCATCATCATCATCATCATCATCATCATCCTCATCCCCCCCAACAATAATCTCCTCCTCCTCCTCCCATCCTTCCCAGCTCACCACCTCCTTATCCCAGCCGTTGGGCCTCGCCGTCCTGACGTGCCCGACCCGGAGTCCGTCAATCTCGACCGCCTCCCTGGGCCACCTCAGCACGCCCCGGAAGGGCTCGCTCCAGGCCTCCTGCATGATGGCCCGCCCGCCGTCGGCAAACAGGTGCGGGACCGCCAGCCGCATGCTGGCCAGGGCCCTCCTGCCGACCTCGTCGACCGAGTCGCTGTGGCGGAGCGCGAAGAAGCCGGCCTCGTCGGCGTGCCGGCGCCGCAGCCGCTCCTGCTCCTCGGCGGGGAGCAGGCCGAGCCCCATGAGGAAGACGTCGTACTGCACCAGGCTGGTGCGGCAGACCCAGGAGCCGCCCTCGGCGGCGCGGCGGTACAGGCCGGCCAGGGCGGCGGCGCTGCCCAGGGCGCCCGTGCCGTAGTCCGACATGGGGAAGGGCGGGACGACGGGCTCGTCCAGGCCCATGAAGGCGCCCTGCGCCCAGGCGGCGCCCGTGACGCAGTCGGCGACCTGCTGCCAGCCGGGGCGCCCGGCCCACTCGGCGCCGCGCTCGGGCTCCAGGTCGGCGCCGCCGAAGCAGTCCTCGGCCACGTAGACGAAGCCCCGGCCGCGGGCGCGGGCCAGCCGGCCGAGCTGGTCCGGTCCGTAGCCCAGGCGGGCGAGCGCGCCCGGGCGGTAGCCGTCGATGAGCACGTCCGCGTCCGCGAGCAGGGCGGCGAAGGCGGCCCGGTCCGCCGGGCAGCTCGGCCGCAGGTCCAGGTGCACCGCCCGCTTGCCCGCGTTGACGTCGAGCTGGAAGAAGGGTACGTCCGGGAGGTGCGGGGGGGTCACTTTGAGGACCTGCGCGCCGTGCGCGGCCAGCGAGCGGCCGATGGTCGGCCCCGCGATGATGCGGCAGAGCTCGAGCACCTTGATGCCCTCCAGGGCCTGCCGGGGCCGCCGCCCGCCCGGAGAGGAGCCTGCCGCCGTAGTAGAGGGGAAGGGAACGGGCGGAGTCACGTGGGCGTCCGCCGGGTTGGGACGGACCGTCAGGGGCGGGAGGTCCAGGAGGGCTTTGCCGTGGGGGGTAGTTTGGAACTGGGCCCAGGTGAGTGCTTGAATGCCGGCTTGTCGGTGAGCGAGATTGAGCGCGTCGAGTTCCGCGGCCGTGTGCTCTTTCACCGCGGACTCGATGTAGTCGATGATGGCGTGGTAATCGGTCATTTCTGGCTTCTCCTTGGGCAGGCCAAGCATCTCAAGGGTCACATCGGCGTCCAGGGAGCCGTGGATGTGGAAGTATTCACCGGGGTTTTTGGTGCCGTAGAGGTTGGCCGACATCCGCCGGTAGAGGACCGATTGGGCCTTGTTCAGGTCCGTGTCTGGGCGGAAGAGGGTCAGTTTGCCGTGCCCTGGACCGCGTGTGTGTGCCCCGTCCCCCTTCCCCTCCCCCACCACCACCTCTCATTCAATCCCACTCCCGTCGACGGGGCTGGGCTGAGCGGGCAGTGTAACTCACCAGGAATCCTGTCCTTAATTCGAGGATCTGACTTGTCCATGCCATCTAGGGTCGTAAGATAGGCCGACATCAAAAAGGCCGAGACCCTGTCGGCATCGATTCGAATCCTCTTGCTCTCCGTCCCATACCGAAGTTTCGCAATGGCGGCAGCGGCACAAGCTTCGAGAGCCTTAATGGCCGCGGCGGCTTCCTGCTCTCTGAGCGGGGTAGGAAAATGCACCTCGTCCCCCTTCTCCGTCGCCGACGTGACCTCGACGGTCTCGGCGAACGGCAACAAGGCCGCTGGAAGCTCGCCTGAACAGATCGTACACAACTTCTGGAGCGCCTCACGGGCCCCGGCAGCCACCGAGTGCGGCATGGGGACAAGACGGCCTTCGGCTGATGTATATTCTTTCCCGACTTTCATCAAATGCTGCCAGTACCGAAAGGCTGACAAGAGCACGCGTTGCTGAGACACCGACTCGGCGTTTGGGCCCGGGAAAGGCGTCTTGTCGACGGCGGCGCCTTCCCAGGCCCAACCGGCGGCGGGCGTTGCTGTTGGCATGGTCGCTGCCCGGTTTATGATGTCCATTGTTGCGAGTGCTCGCGGAAGGGTCGAGAGAAGGCACCTTCTTATGAGAAACTAAGCGAGGGCGAAGTGCCGGTACAAGTAGGTGCCATCCGATGGCTAGCCCGTTGGAGGATCACACCGTGTTGGTCATGGGTGACCCTCTGTACATACGCACACACATTGCCTAGGATCCTGGCGAGACCCGCACCAGTGGACCGACAATACGATAGAGACCTTGGGGTGGAAGCTGTGGTGATAGATATCTTGGTTCGTCTGTGCGCGTAGGCCGCCATAAGAGACAGAAACCGGGGCCCTGCCATTGCCAGATCCATGACGGCGCCTTGGCTCCGAGATTCCCACTCTCCACGCGCTCGGGGGGATCTCCGGGCAGGAACGGGCGGATCTCACTAGACAGAGGCGGGGGGTTGGCATGATTGGAGTCGTCGTTGCCGCGAGTCCTTGCTGGTCACGCCCCTTTCCGACCCATCTGCGGCATTGGTTGGCTCCCGACGGGTTCCGAGGGGCTGGAGAGCGGGCTGGAGAGCGGGCTGGCGAGCCATTGGCGAATCCAAGGTTCTACACCACGTGCTCCCAGGGCGCCTCTCCACCACCACCTCTTAGAGCAATGGGATAACGGAGTGCGTCCAATGGCTTCTCGGTCCGGCGTGGTCTTGTAAAAGCCAGGGCAGAATCTCTGGTTGCAGAACGATGAACTTTGTCACCTGCAAGAAAGACCGCCGTGAGACGCTGAGCCTGGATCACGCGGTCGACGAGATCCGACGCTGTAACAACGGGTAAGAATAAAAAGAATATGATGGATTGCAGACGGAGAAGCAGGGAGGTACCCGCCAGATGGGAGGAGATGAAAGCTGAGCTCGTTTCCGCGATAGTACGAAGTCCCGTACCGGGGGAACCTCGGTGACACTGCTGAGAGAAGGAGAGACGGGAGCAAGGGGTGGGGGGGTTAGTCGGTGCACGGCTTCTGTACTGTATGTACACTCCTTCGAAGTAGGAGGTAGAACCTGCACCCCAGAGACGGACGAGGCAGGCAAGCCGTTGGTTGAGATGGTGACGGGCGGGACCCTGCGTGGGACTGGTTAGCGCGACATCTACCTACCTAGGTATGTACGGGTAGGTATGTCATGCACATACAGTATGTGTATGTACATACATCAATCTCTCCGCTGCGCCGTCCTCTCCCCCACTACACTAGTGCTAGCACTAAAGCCTGTATTCTGTCGTGCGTTGTGAGCGGGGGTATGGGGATGGCCAGTTATACAAAAAAGTCGAGCATTCGACGGCCACCCTTCCTAAATCCAGGATGGGCGGCTGCAGAAATGGCGCGAACGTGGGGATGCTATCCCTGCAGGTCTTACGATAAGTGTTCCCCGACGGCGTTGCCAGCAACAGCCGAGACATCTTCTCCTGGCCTGTGGTGATTCCGAAATGGCGGCGTTGGTGATGGTGTGTGTGCCTTTGCACGTCAACCGCCAACCGCCAACCGCCAACCGCCAACCGCTGATCCAACGGGCTAGGTCGGTCAGGTGAAAGCGAATGGTTGGAACGATCCCTCTTCCGTCCTCGGAACCCCCCGGCCGCTCTGTTGTTTGCACCTTGTTGAGCCCCTCGGCAGGGAACTTGGGGACCGTGACCGCCACTGAGTGAGGGTAGATGAAGGTCAGGTAGCTTCCGAAAAAGGTAAGCAGGAGAAAACTGTAGGTGCCAACCGAGTAACCTACTGTTGTAGTGTAGGGTGGTCGGCATGTGGGATTAGCTGCACCATAACCGTTCGTGGAGTAGTGCGGCTTCCTTCCCGTCCTCGGCAACATCCAAGAGCATCCCCCCACCTCCTCCACTCGACGGTGGTTGGTCGGCGGACGTGACTGCTGCACGGAAGGATAAACCGAACCCCTTCGTCGCCCATGTGGCCGACTGTGTCTCTTCGAGGACCGGCGGTGTCCATCTGAAACGCGGGAAGAAGCGATGCACGCAATGGTGCTTGAGCTGATCCAAATTTGCATGCGTCCCGTCGTCTCGGGGTAACCCACGGGTTGCGAAAACCGCAGGTCTGAGGTTGAAGATGGGCATGATTGCAGGTCAATCCGAGAAGATGGAGGTCAGGCAGGTGAGATTAATTGCGCCAACGGTACCTTAGGTGTTCGGTCAGGAAGCAAGATACTCCGACCTGAAGGGAAGGTATCAGTATCTCTTGTGTGATGCTTGAAGATACATACGGTACCTAACCTGTCACTAGAGCTCGGGGCTTGACACTAATTACCCGTAATTAATCCCGTAATCTTGAGAGTGCTTGGGGCGCCATTTTTATCGGTTGCGGGGCACCTGCAGCATGCCCCCCCGACCACTGAAGAGCTGGAGCTAGGTGCATTATCCGATGCTTGGATACCTGCTATGCCTCTCCTACTCGGCCCCAAAAAGTGGAAGCTGGAACGCTGTCCAGAACCATTGGCAGCAGTCTCACCTGACCTCTTCCCTGCCCGTCTCGGGCAGGTTAGGTCAAGGCAAGCTAGGCAGGCAGGCAGGCAGGCAGGCAGGCAGGCAGGCAGGCAGGCAGGCAGGCAGGCAGGCAGGCAGGCAAGCACCTGGCAAGGTAAGTACGGATTAGTTCTTGACCTTTGGTTCCTGCCCGTCGCGCTGCTTTTGCCGCGTTTTCCTTCCCATTCCATTCTTTGCCTCTCCACCTCGAATCTGCAGTACTAAGTTTCGAATGCAAAATCCCTCCTCTGCGCGGCCCAGGGCCAAGCTCTCGAGGCCGTCATATCGTAAGACGGCCACACGCCACATCCCCATTATTCCTTTTACCTAGCTAGGTATGTACATACGTACCTGGTACGGTGCCTCCTGCTCACGTCAAACATGGGGGCCTTCATCGAAATTATGGTCACACAAGGCTTCCTCGTCCTATGTCCCCGAGGTTCACAGCGCGGGGCTCGCATTCGGCGACAGTCCTGTGATGGAACGAGCTTCAATCGTGCCCTGTCTCTTCGCTTCTGACTGCCCGCTCAATGTCGAGTCGAGCGGTGTGGTCATCCATGTCCCGGTTCCCTGCCTCTGCAATGGCTCGCATCCCCTCTCCCCCCTCCCCTTCTTCCTGGGGGGAGAAAAAAGGTGGACGAACGGTAACACCAAAGACGCGCCACGAGGCCAGCCGTACGCCTAATGAGCCAATGCAAGCGCGCTCAAAGTCCCCAACGCTGTCTATCACGGCTGCAGTCGCGTCATCCCCGCTTCGTGCTTCGTGCGCTGGGCAGAGCCCCTGCCTATCGCCGGCCTCCATCTTGCGCGAGGCTTGCTTGGGAGGTGGCTCTCGAGCACCACCCCCCATTTCCCAACTTATCGCATCCCCCGCATCTTGGGTTGCTGCGCTGTTTTGATGCACCAGCAGCGAGCTGGACTTCTCGTTATCCAGCCACCTGGATTCACGCGCCACTCGTGCCGGGGTTTGATGCAGCTGCCCTGGGCCGCGCCAGTCACTGGGTAGCAAGCCTTGGAGCTGATCTAGGATGGTTTTGGGCGCAAAAGCAAGCCGCAGCACGGCCCAAGACTATCCAAAGCGTCAGCTTGCAGCAAGGAAAACAAGTCGGCCAGGGTACCTTTTTGAGGCTCGCTCGCCTAGCACCGTCCACCCGCCTCGTGGTGTGCGCCTCCTAGGGCCGTGTTTTCCCGCCCCATCCTCCGGCCTTCGGCTTCCCCCTTCTTGCTTCACTTCCGGTGGCCGAAGCAGCTCAGTATATCTCTTCGCCTGGTCCGGTTGCCGTGATTCTCGTTCGACGACACTGACATTGTCCCCGCAAGCACCAAGACCTCGCACCTGCTCCCTACCCTACACTGGGCACCGACGCAACCCTGGATCAACCATCCTGCGGCACATGGGCTCGTGCCACCAAGCGCTCTCCCGCTGCGGGCACTAAACTGGACCGACCCCAGAAAGAAAACCCGCAGGACCAACAGACGACACATAGCTTAGATAGCTTACAACCATCCGACGGACGAACCGCTCTCTCCCCACTGCCGGCCTTGCTGCCGAAGTGTCTCGTGCATCATCCGTTCTTGCCAGGTCCCCGCCGCTCGCTCCTTCGCGACCGCACTAACCTAGCGCTCGTCTCCCGATTCTCCATCGTCTTCTTGTCCAGCTGCCCGCGTATTGCCGTCACACTTGCAGCTGCCGCCTCCCTCGGCCTAGCAGACTGAGCAGGAGCGTCTGCTACCCGATGGCGGGGGGTTTGCTCCCGTCTCCCCACGCGACTCACGCCAACTTCACCTGCCCTTCTCCACCATGACTCGCCCCAAGGTTCCCGACGACAAGCGCCAGCGCACTGCCCAGGCCTGCGACTCGTGCAAGCGCCGGAAGCAGAAGGTGAGAGTCTTTGTTTCTTGTCTTCTCGCTTGTTTCTTGCTATCGCTTCACTGCTCCCTCCTCGTGCTTCAAGGTCTCCAGGGTCGCGGCATTGCCGCGTTGGATCCCGAGAACTTAGTCTTTGCTTTGGTCTCACAGCTCTCCAGCAGTCTGATTTGGGGAGTGGGATGCCTCTGCACCTTTGTAATCCCCCGTTCGCCGTTTTGTCTCACTTTCTTACCACAAAAAAAGAGAGAGGAAACAAAAAAAAGGCCATCCTCTCTTTACATATGCCTACCTCCATCTCCCTCGTCGTGATGCATCCTGGCCAGTGGTGCTTGTTTCTCGAGGAGAGGAGTGTTGCCTGCCTGACCCAAAGAGGTGTGCCCAAACACCCCTCGTATTCCCTTCATTTGTCACATTGTTGCAGAGTACAAGGACTGTTAGGGAAGAAGTGGGCTGCTTCCCCCAGCCCCCGATCCAGTGGCACGAGTGTGCAGCGTCTGCTGGCCGCCGACGTTGAAGACGCGCGATGGCTGTGAGTACAATCCAGAACCCGCGAGTCTCATCGGTCGTTGGTCCTAAATTCAGCGGACGGACACCCCCGTCTAGGGACGCTTTTTCCCCCCTCCAAGTCATCCTGTCGAGCCTTTCCTCCGGTGATAGTTCCTCCTTCGCTCCGGAATCGGGTTCTCATGGCTTGCGTCCTTGCTGACAGTTCCCGTCCAGTGCAATGGCATGAACCCCTGCCAAACTTGTCAGAGGAGGAAACTGAGCTGCCACTATACGCCAAACAACACTTCCGAACATGCTGCGGACTCTGCTGCGTCACCAACCAAGCGGCGCCACCTGGATAATTCCCCGCCCTCAATACCCTCGGTCCTCAAGGCACCAGAAGAACTATCTCCTCACTCCGGCGACGCAATGCAAGCTTGGAGGCAGCCGCGGAAGAGCGAGCAGCAGCCGGGGGACGCGTCGATGTCGGGGATGATGACATCGCAACCACCGCTCTCGATGCCCGCCCAGGATCATACCCGGCAAGGCTTCTTGCGAAATCCCAAAAAGACATCGAGTCGTAACAATGCGAAGGGGCTACCCGAGGAGACCAGCATTTACACGGAAACTCGGATGTTGCAGGATCAGACTGGTCGCCTCCGTAAGTCTCTTCCGGGGCGCTTTTTTTTTAAAAAAAAAAAAAAAAGAAAGAAAGAAATGTTGGCTTCTCGTCCTTGCTAACCCTCGCTCTAACCAAGTGTACATCGGAGATGCCTCCACCCTGTCCATCCTGCAGTTGACTCGCATTATCATTGAGAACACCGCAGGGTCAGACATTGGCTCACCGTTCATCGATGATCCTAAGAGGCATCGTATACTGGAGAGCATCATCGACTTCCCGGACGACGTGCGGATTCCCAGCCCGTTGCCAGACAAAGAGACCGCCGATGTTCTCATAGCGTCCTACTTCACGAATGTCAGCCGACCCTTCTACTGCCGACGAGAACGCTTGCTGATGTTCGCTAGACTTGCGGCCTGGTTGAAATTTTGGACAAGGCTTCTTTCCTAAGGTCAGTCGAGGAGTGTTACCGGGACCCTCCCTCCTCCGGGAATGATTTCCTCTGCAACTTATATTTGGTGCTGGCTATTGGCCTGCTCTTGGCAACGCCTCCCCCTGGGAGTCACGAGGAGTTGGTAGTGCAAAGACAGCTCGCAGCACAGCCAAATAGGGCAGAGCTCTTCTTTCGAAGTGCCAGGTCCATGTGCGACCCTGCGGCCGGCTTCGAGGATGCAGACTTCTGGTCTATCCAATCATTGGCCTTGATGACCATTTACATGCTCGTCAATTCCAAGAGGAACAGGGCATATGCATATCTAGGTAGGTCCTCTCTGGATGGTGCAACCACGAGCACCTGTAGGAAGACTTACCAGCTCCCCCCCATCTAGGCATGGCGGTCCGTTCTGCTTTCGCCTTGGGCTTACATCGGGAGGAGACAATGAACGACTTCATCTTCACGCCAGCTCAGATGAGGGTTCGGAGGACTTTGTGGAAGACTCTGTTCATCCTCGACCGCTTTCTGGCTGCCACACTGGGGAGGCCGACCGCCATATCCGAGGACGACTGCTCTTGCAAGATCCTGCCGGACGACAATGCCGCTGATATCCCGTCCGTGGCCGGATCGGAAGCCGAGCAGATCCATGCGAGATGCCTCGATGCCTGTGTCGAGAGCGCTCATATCATTGGTGTGACGCTCAAGGTCTTCTCGCGGAGAAAGATCTCCACCGCAAGGGTTCAGGAGATAGTCGATATGTCCAAAAACTGGGATCAAGCCTCCCACACACAACCTTACAGGCGCCATTCCGGTGGGGGACCGGCGGATCCAGCCCATCAAGTCGCCTCTCTTCACGTCGGGCTCTTTTCTTTGCACTCGCTCATTCTTCTCACCAGGCAGTTGTTCGTAATGCACAACTGGATGCTTGTGGAGGAGCGGTCAGGCATCAAGAAGTCCGCGCAAATCCGGGAATCGTCAATGGCAAGGTTCTCGGAAGCATGTGTCATCGCTTCTTACCGGACAATTCGGCTAGCTCGAAGCGCTTGGGGCGATGGTTACCTTCCACGTCGGAACCCCTTTGTCATGTAGGTCCCTACTCGATATATGTCGTCGCTGCCGCCTCTTAGACTCTGAGCTGACTGCCACGCCAGATACTTTGTATTCGCTGCCAGCCTTGTTATTCTCATGAACCAGTTCTCTTCCCTGTATTATACGAGCGAGTACAACAAGACCATGCGCGACGCCCTAGACATCGTAGCGTACTGCGCCGAGAGCGACTCGCAAGCGCAGCGTGTCCTCGATATCATTACGAGGTTCTCACAAGTAGTCGACAAGTGGACCGAGAACCACTCTCACTCTGCACCGAAGCTCTCAGACGACTTCAGCTGCCTCTACAGCCAGCCTTCACACTCCGGAACCACTTCCGGTCATATGCCTCCAGGGCCCGCTCTCGATACGGACATCCACGTGCGAACATCTCAAACGGCCAGCGGACAGGACCCCGGCTTGCTGACCCCGCCATCGATACCAAAGGTGCCAATATTGAACGTGCTATCCGCCCAAGCTCCCAGCGCCGCCCTTGAAGCTAGGGTCAGCGGCATGTCGCCCCCACACGCTTCCATCCCTCCCGCCACGCTTGTGGGCAACCGTCCGACTGTGCTCGCCCACTCGTCGCTTGCGACCACTGAACTGCTCCGTGGAAACTTCGAGTTCGATATTGACGGTTTATGGTACAGCTGTACCAATTACCTTCCCCCGGTTTCTTCAGTCGCCCCGGGCATCAGCAGTCTTGCCTTACAGTTTCCGCCACCAGTTATTGGCGCGCCCACAGAGCCTTACGGTGCGTACCTGACCCTCAGCTTCTGCCCGACCGAGAAAACTATAGCCCGGGTTCCTTTCATTATATGCTCTAGCTAATGCGTGGAACTGGTTCGTTTGGCAGACAAGCCGGTATTCTGATTTCTTGCCACTATCAAGGCACGGAGACGCTTTAAACACATTCTGTTTCGGGGAAACTTTGCGGTTTCCCCCGAGCAATAGTCAACTTTGAGCAGCTGGCTGCAGAGTGTAGCGGTGAGGAAACGAAAGGAAGACGGGGCGAGGTGCCTCTTTGCTGCTTCAGCCTACATCACAAATACACCTGATAACCCCCCTACTACCGAGATCAACCACGACCGAGCACGAAGTCGTACTTGAGTGACCACCGCGCGTTGGGGTCTCCCTCGCGTGGTACAAATTTGACCACCAGTTCATCCTTGACAGCAAACACGGCATCCTTGGAGATGTATTCGTCCCGATCGTCATACAACTGGGTCGTCAAAGCTCGGAAGCCTGGCGCGGAAATAATGACGTGGATGTGACCCGGCCGATAAGGATGCCGATCCAGCAAGTTCAGCAGTTTCCCCGCCGGTCCGTCGTTAGGAATAGGATACGCGACCGGCCGCAGTGCATAGAAAGCGAAGCGACCCTCAGCGTCGGTCTGGAACCGGCCTCGACAGTTCATATCCGGCTGCGACTCATCCTGCTGCTCATACAACCCATTGGGCGCCGTGTGCCACACATCCACGATCGCCCCCTTAATCGGCGCGCCCGAGGTTGCCAAGACGCGGCCCGTTACCAGAGCGGAGTCGGCGACTGCTTGGTCGTACCAGGACACCGCAGGACTCAGATTTCGAACAATGGAGCTACCGTTTGGCAACAATGGCGCGTCGTGCCGGTAGAACGGGCCCAGAATGGCAGAGGGGGTTTCGGAGTTGGAAGTCCCCAACATCTTGGACGTTATCTCATCAACCAGGCTTTCCAAACCCACAATATCACACAAGAGCTGGGTCTCGTTTCGCCGGTCGTCTGACATCTTGCCACATTCGTTGATCTGTGACGCGTCAGCATGAACTAGCACCGAGTGTTGGCAGCGATGCACAGTTGCTCACGAAATCGACGGCGGCCATCCACTCAGCAACAGTCAGGTTAACCTCACGCGCGAAGGCGTGGAGGTGGCGCACAAGGCTGGGCATCACTTCGGCCAGGCGCCGATTGGCGTTCGGGCCTGTGGCAGCGATGACCCTGTCTGTGAACGTCCCACCATATGGCGGTTTCTTTGGCATACTGTTGGTCTCGAACGCCGTAGCCGCTCCTGGTGTTAGGTCGGGTATCATCTGGCCCATCTTGAAGCTGGTGGTGAAAGACGAGGATTCTAGGGGTGTCAGGTCCAAACTTCAACGGTCGTGGGAAGGGGGTGGGCGGCAGACGGGACCCTTAAAGAAACGAGGGAGAGACCAGCCGCGACTAGAAGGCGCCTCAAGTACCTGGTCCTTGTCCTTTGGTGAGAGCATAGGGAACAAGGGACAAGCACACAGGGATGTCACACCGCATTGGACAGTATCACATGGAAATACGGATGAACCATGGGCGAACGACAGTATGAAAAATTCTCCGTGCGACCAAACGAGATTCATCAGCACAGAACAGCCGATACAGCCATGTTGGGTTAGGACGCCCTTGAAGACAGCCTCTGTGCTTTTCGTCATTCGATGTCAATCAATGATTGTTGACATCTACGAACCCCCCTGCGTGGCCCGCATGAAACATGGTCATGCGACTCCGCCAGGTCTGCCCGAATGTCGGACAACTGTTTGTACATACACACGCGACGTGCCGAGTTTGCGGCCCAAGAGGTTTTTCGCAAACCAAGTAACCAGGACACAGACTCTTGCCTGGGCGATGAGATGAGTGAGATATACAGGCCGCTGCCCATACTCCGACGCTCGGACAAGTCTCACCGATCGACACGAACGGTCGCGGGCCAAGCCGCGAAACAAGTTCTGTCCACGGATCCAGGAAGACGGTGCGCCGCCTACACAGAGGGAATGGTGTGAGAACCCCCCTGGCTAGCGCGAGGTTGGCAGCCGCTGACCGCCTGCAGCATCTGTACATGTTTGGATCCAGGCCACATATGGAATACAGACGACGGGACGAACATCTTCTAGAAGCGTGATACTGTGTCAAACCGACGGCGCGGTCTTGTGGAGATCCAGCTTGATGCCAACATTGGTGTTCCCATGGTGAGATGAAGCCGGATTTCGCATGTGTCTCGGAGAAGGAAAGCAGCGAGCAGATGGTTCGAGTGTACGCGTCGGCGACAATCGCGCCAAATCAGAGGGGCACAGCAATAAATATACTACGCAAGCGGCAACAGAGAACCGAAGAGGCCCTCTAGGCCTTGAGAGATCGGAATGCACCGACCAAGGCGGCTACCCTTGCAGCGTTTGCAGACCCTGCCCGAACGCGGAAATAAGTTTAAGCACAGTCGCCAGACATCGCATACCGCCCCTTCCCCCTGATCAAACAACAAGTGTGATGTTCCTAGGGTACCGCTCCTGTGGCGCGAATCGATCGAAACAAATGCCGGTTCCAGTCAGCCGGGGCGAAATGCCTTGGACCGGAGCAAGACCCGGCGCAGCCGAGCGCAAGCCAAGAGACGCCGGTGAGCTCCGATTCATCCGGGCAAGGCACCCGATGGGTCGTTGCCGTTTCTTTTGTGGCCTTCTTGGTCCCAGCGAGGACTGCTTCGATTGCCGCAGCCTGAGGTGAAACCCAGCAGATGTGGCGGTCAGCGTCTCGATGACGTGTGGTCTAAATTAATCAAAACAAGGCCCGCGGAATGTGGAGTGAGTTGCGGTCGTTCCAGATTCTGCCAGCCATCTTTGGTTGGTGGGCTGCGGTGGTGTGGTGCATACATACAAGCCCAGGCTCCGGCCCAATAGGGTGCGATCGCTCACTCGTCACAGTACGGAGTACATATGCTACGTCCACCACCACGAGTCCAACATGTGTGGTAACCCAAGCCTGGACTTGAACCCAGAGTGTTCCGTTACCTATGAGTTGGGACCAAGGGAGTGTAATGCGTAACAGAAGCTAGGTCGTTTGGTGTTTGAAAGTACGTGTTGTCTTCTTTCATCCTCCAGGGAAATGGTGCGAGTAATGGAGAGGTTTCATGAAATGGGATGGTACAGTACATCCATACATTGATGATCGAAATGTCAGTTGATTGCATATCAGATCTGTTTTACTTGAGTCCTTGGACACAGTCAAGGATACAGGTCGTCGACTGGTCCAAGTTTGGGGGAAGGGGGGGGGGGGGGGGGGTAGGTGAGTCCGTCCTCGGCCGTGCCATCGTCCACTAGTGGGCAGAGGTCAGAGGGTACATTATCCTGAATTTACGACCCGGCCCCTCTTCTTTCTTTTGTTTTGTTTGTTTGCTAGCGCCGGGTCGATTCTGCATTGGGTCCGATAAGGAAATGACTGGTCGTCCTCAAAAGCAAAAGGAGGCTGGCCAGTTTCCTGGACTGGAACTGTTATTTTCTTCTTCCTTTTCCCACCCTTCTCCTCCTCTTCCTCCACCCCTCCCGCATTTTCCCTTTTGGCTTCCCGTTTCGTGTCGTTCCTCCTCTTAGTGATCCCCTCGGCCTCGGAACCCGAGATATTGTGTAGGTACATATAGGTGTATGACGAACAACGCGAGACCGGGAGTGGTGGGATAGTTAGACGGGATCCTAACCCTGCCACCTTCCCACCCGGTTCTTTGTCGTGCGCCCCTTGTGTAATAAGCTAGTTCAAACGTCCTTGTCACTTGGGGATCCGTCTCACTGGGTACAACCAAGCAGACGAATGAGGCGCAGGGCACTTCGCCTTGGGGCCGGCTCTGTTTCACCACTTTCTAGGTAGTTATAGTTCTACGGCGGGCCTCGCGCTGGTTGGCTAGGGGCTTGAAATCGTGAAGAGATCTATGCATACTTTACCGTGAGCCAGATGGGGGGGTGGAATAAAAAGCCGTCTGGATCTAGTTAATCTGTTTCGGAGCTGAGACGTTGAGTAGTAGTAGTGTTATATTACAGCTGTCAAAAAGACGGTGGCGTACATACACGTACTTGTCGTACATAGTACATGCCCCTGCCTCTTGTCATTGTGCGACTGCGCCTTCGGGTAAGTACGGAGTTGTAGAACGCCGTCATATCCCGGCTGGTGATAGTGGTTTCAGCGCATAGACTAAAGCCGAAGACGCGAGGGTGGGCGGGTTGCTCAGATACACGGTTGTTTGTGCAGGCGTACGTACAACGTTTAACAGTCACATGCCACGCTTCCCTATGCAAGGTGGGTTGGGGGGGAGGGGGGAGGGGAGCTGAAGGCCTAGGTAACTCGCTACGCGGATCGGTCAGTAGATGCTGGAAGCGTTCTTGCTCCCCCAGCAGATGAGCAACGAGTCCCTGCTGTACAACAGTTATCACTTAAGTTCTCCATGCGGCGAGGACTTCGCTCAGCCAAGCAGGATCAAGTAGCACCTTAGCCCCAAGCAGCTGGCCCAAAGGTTTCCCCAGGGGCCATCACTACTTGTACAGCCTCCCCTCTATAGTCCATTGTCCCTTTGATCACTTCGTTACCCCACCACCTGGGTGGTTCGACCTCCCTTAGGGTAAAGGCGAAAAAGATGAACAGCGTGCTCAGCGCCAGCCCCAGGTCCAACCCAGAACTCGTCAGGAAATTCAGCCTGCTCCACCAGCCAAAGTGCCTCTTCTTGATCAGATATTGGAACACATAGCCAACGATGCCCCACGACAGATAATTGAGGGGGGTGGCAGGTGGGATGGCGCCGGCGCCGCCGAAGATGACGGGAGCCATGAGGTAACGCAAGAAGGACTTTGGGCGGCGCTTAGCAAGTAAGTAAATCACGACGGGCGTTATCGCGCCCAGGAAGAAGCAGATAAAGAGTGAAGAGTAGATCTGGCCCGGGGAGAAGATGCGAGCGGGGCCGATCAAACCCCATATTACGGATGCTGAGAGCACACGGCAATGTTAGCGAGGGCGATAAAAAAAAGACTCAAAACTGGGGAGATTGGAAAGGCTGTGAATAGAGAATTACCGGAGAAGAACACGCGCCCGCCAGGGCAGGTGAAGTGGTCAGGTTGTGTGGGCTCGCAGACATTCGGGATGGTCTTGAGGGCGTAATTGAGGACCATGACCTGGATGAAACAGGAAAAGGTAGTAGCGACGACCTGGGCCATGAACATGGTGCGTGGCGGAATCTTCATGTAGTGGCCGAATTTCAGGTCGGATACAAAGGTAAGGGCTTGAGACATGGTGATGTAACCAAAAGTTTTGAAACTGCCCTTATCAGCATGGTGACCTGGCCCGGTGGAATGGCGAGGAGATACTCACATCATCAGAGCCAGCGGCCGGCCCGGCTGAATGTATCCATATACAAACTCGGTGAGCACATTCAGTCCAATCTGATTGTTCGTGACAGCCTGAATGATGCCGATCGGTAAGGAGAATACGAAGGAGATGAGAACGGCCAGCAAGAAGGCCCACCAAGTCATGTTGGTGGGCCAGGCGAGGACGGTCACGAAGCCGAGGATGAGCATCTGATCGTGTGTGAGCGGATCCGGGTGTTGAAACTGCAACGGAGAAAGCAAGCATACCACAGAAAAGAGCGACATATACCACCAAGTTGGCGCCTCCTTGTATCGCCTCATCAGCTTCATGTGGATGTCCGGTTTCTCCGTCGTGCTACTCTTGTACTGTCGCCAGATGGTCTTGCCGTGGTGCAAGTATGTGTATACAATCAGCGAGGCAATGGCGGCGAAGGAAAGGCCGTAGGAAATGGCAAATGTTGTGCTGGTCCATTAGTACGTGGACTGAACAGGCGGAAACCGGAACCTACCTTAGAAATAAGGGGGAATAATTGTTGTATGCCTCGAGGTCCAGCGTGTAGTCCGCAGAGAGGATGCGGGATACATCGTACGGTTTCCCCGTGTTGTCATACGTGTTGGAGTCGCTCATGGGCAAGTACTGCGAGTACCAAGCCCCGCCATAGTGGAGGACAGAGGCGAGGACTACAAAGAACAAGACAACGCCGATCATTGTGTTCGCAATGGCATGCCTACGTTATGAGTCAGTCTGCAATCCCGTCTCACGCAAGATGTAGTTGGATGAAGGCAGCTTACCATGGCGGTATCAGTGGCGAACCAACGAAGCCCGAGATCTGGGTCCAGTCGAAGGTGATGGGCAGCAGCGACAGACCGGTTGTGTATCCAAACAGCTGATTGACGACGGGGCTCTCTGGGGCGAGCCACGTCATGAAGGCGAACGAACTGAGGAACTGGGCCAGGAAGCCCGGGATGAAGTAGTAGATAAAGGATCCGGCGGTAACCAGAGCGAACCACCTGTACCGCGGCATCGACCCGCCAATGATGGTGGGATCTCTGTCCTCTGTGCTCTCGTACATGGCATTCATCAGCGTTACCGACACCAGATTGCCGGGCCAGATCATGGAGGCGGGATACACTTGCGTTGCTGGTCAGTATCATCCAACAGGAGCGAAGAGGTTTATTGCAATGGAGAAGGAAGCCCACCGAGGAACCTCCGCATCATCCCGGCAATGCCGTAGCCGAGACTCTGGGTTGAGACAACGAGAAATAGTTGCCACAAAAGGCCAAAGTCTTGCTTGTAAAATACCTTCTGGGCCAGGATGATGTCGGTCGCATACGCCACGGAGAAGGAAACGCTGGCCATGACGACGACAATGGCGTGCTCCTTAATGTTGAACGGGCCGGGGTTCAATGCCAACCTCACCCTTTTGATACCTAGGCCCATCCGCGTACCCTTGCCGAACCATGGCAGCGGCATCCTGACCTCTTTATCGGGAACAAACCGGGCCCAACCCCTCCCGAGAGGCCTGGGTTGAGGGTTAGCGACAGAGGAAGAGAGAAGGAAAAAGCGAAGAGAAGGGGGGGGGGAGAAGGACGAAGGACAAGAGCGTTAAGGAGGAGCAGGCCGGACCAGCAACCTACCAAGCAATAACCTGCGCAATCAGGGCACCCAAGCTGATGTTGGGCGACCGCAGCGAAAAGAGCGTGTTCATGCTCGCACCCAAGAAGATCAGGGCCAGCCCGATGGCCCAGGCGCGGACAGTGTTGCACGGCAAGGTCGGGTCGTCGTAGGGGTGGACAGCGGCGCGGACTTCTGGGTAGGGCGAATCTTCTACCTCATCTTCATGATCGTCGCCGTCCTCTCCCTCTTCACCTCCAGAAACTAACGGGTCACGGTCTTCCGAGTCCAGAGAGATCTTGGGCCCAGTACCGTCGTGGTGGTGGTGGTGGTGGTGGTGGTGGTGGTGATGGTGGTCGACGCTGGAAAGGGAGTGGCGGGGAAGGGGCTGATGACGTTGCGAGCAGTCAACAGGGAGGTTTGGGTCGAGCAGGAGTTCGTATTCGGAGCCCGAGTCCGAGCGGGCATTGTCGAGATGGCCGCCGTCGTCGCCGCGGTGGGGGCTGGGACTAAAGAAGGGAATGCGGGCTCTGAGGTGGGCCAGAGGGGACTCTGGGGAGGAGGGCCGTGTCGGGGAGCGGGAGCGTCCCGGTGTCGATATTGATGCTTCTCGTGTCGACTCGGCCATAGAATCTTCTCTCCTGGCGCCCGATGGTGTGAGAGGCTGGAGTGGCACGTCCGAGGACGTGGAGTTCGAAGCCTTAGCCATGTTAAATATCCCCTCGAGGAGGGCGAGTTTATCCGTGGTATCGCGGTATCAACATGAGATTGAGAGAAATCCCCCAAAAATTATCAATTGCCGAGCCATCAAGATTGGGACGAGTCGAGGGCTTCCCGGAGCATGCGAGTGAGTAAGCAAACTGAGGCGGGAAATGTGGCGATGACGGGCTCGGAGCCGCGCTCTTCTATGGCGCGTTTTCTTCTGGAGGGTATTGAAGTCGCAAATGGCAGAATCAAATCTATTGCTTGAGCGAGGCAATTGAACAAGGAAAGAGCATGCCCAGATCGGACCTTGCCGTGAGAGTGGAAGTACTTGCCCCGAGGTAAAAGGGTTGTTTCCCAGGTCCGTCTAAACAGAGGAATTAACGAAAGTTCTCAAGCCAGATATATGTCCAGCCAAGCTAAAAATGAGACTGACTGACCGGATGAGGAGAATTGGCCTTAGGTGATGCTGTATCGCGGGCGCTGTGTTTGCCCGGTGGTGTCTTATTCAGCTCGCTTTCCGGCCAAGTGGCTCCCGGGCAAAGTGCCTCCACACTCTCCGGCCTGGAAGCCCTGAGCGCTGTTTCGGGCAGGGGAAGCTTCTGACCGGGTCCAAGCTCCCGCTCCAGCTAACTAAGCCCAACACAGCTAGCTGCTTGCGTACGCGGTGCATACTTGAATGCGTACCTTACTTGAGCAGCTACATAGTCAGGTACTTTAACTACCTACACTAGCGAAATAAGCTGCTGGAGTGCTGAGCTTTCGATGCAGCTCGGCAGCTTACCGAATCCTTCGGTGCCCTGGTAGGTTTCGCTTTCACCACACCGGCGTGTAATGTACGGATAGGTACTCATTGTACGGATTACAGTATGTATGTATTGTACATACATCCATGAATACTCTGCGCAAGAAGTAGTTCTTTTGATTCTCACTTCCGTTCGAGACCTTTAGAGAAAAATAAATCTAATATCGCCACACTCGCCCTCCTGCCATCGACGAAACGTCAGCGACCGACCCTGGAATGGCCCCAACATGCGACGCGTTGTCGTAACCGGCCTCGGCGCCGTCACCCCGCTGGGCGTCGGCGTCCGGCGCACCTGGCGGCGCCTGCTCGCGTCCGAGTCCGGGCTGGTCAGCGTCGCCGACCGGGGCCGGGACGCGGCCGAGCGTGCCCGGTGGCGCGAACTGACCAGCACCGTGGCCGGCGTCGTGCCCACCGCCGCCGCCGCCGCCGCCGACGACGACGCGGCGCTCTCCCGGGGCCGCGACGACGGCCTCTGGCGCCCCGCCGACTGGCTCGACGCCGCCGACGAGCGCCGCATGTCCACCTTTGCGCAGTACGCCATCGCCGCCGCCGACATGGCGCTGCGCGACGCCGGGTGGCGCCCCGCCCGCGACGAGGAGCGCGAGATGACCGGCGTGTGTCTGGGCAGCGGCATAGGCAACCTAGACGAACTCTACGCCACCAGTCTGGCTTTTAATCAAGGGGTAAGCTGGCCTCACAAACACAACCCCCAAGTTTCCCTCTACCCCTCCCCCTTCCGTCCCTTTTTACCCTCTTCTCCTCATCCCACTTCCTCCTTTTCTTCTCCCTTGAAAAAAAAAAGGATGATCTTCTTGTCGCTGAGAGTATCGAACCGGGCGGGCGTGTTCCGGCGGGGTGAGAACAGGGCTACAAGAAGGTCTCGCCGCTGTTCGTGCCCAAGATCTTGATCAACCTCGCGGCGGGGCACATCGCCATGCGCTACGGCCTGCGGGGGCCGAACCACGCCGCCACGACGGCGTGCACCACGGGCGCGCACTCGATCGGGGACGCGGCGCGGTTCATCGCCTTTGGCGACGCCGACGTCATGGTGGCCGGCGGCGCCGAGTCGTGCATCCACCCGCTCACCTTTGCCGGCTTTGGCCGGTCCAGGTCGCTGTCGACCGCGTACAACCACGACCCGCCGGCCAGCTGCCGGCCGTTTGACGCCGACCGGGCCGGGTTCGTGGTTGGCGAGGGAGCGGCCGTGGTGGTGCTCGAAGAGCTGGAGCACGCCAGGCGGAGGGGTGCCGCGGTCCTGGCCGAGCTGAAGGGCTACGGCTGCAGCGGCGACGCCTACCACATGACGGCGCCCAGGGAGGACGGATCGGGCGCGCTGTCGTCCATGAAGAGGGCCCTGAAGAACGCAGGCATCCGGCCCGCGCAGGTCGACTACATCAACGCCCACGCGACGGGGACCCAGGTCGGCGATGCTGCCGAGGCCGCGGCCATCCGGTCGCTGATGCTCGGCGAGGAAGGTGTGGAAGACGAGAGCAGAGTGACGGTGAGCAGCACAAAGGGCGCCATTGGGCACCTCCTGGGGGGTGCCGGCGCCATCGAGGCTATTTTCTCCATTCTTGCCATTGCCGAGGTACGTGTGTGCACTCAGCATAGCTAGCTGTCTCTCTCTCTCTCTCTCTCTCTCTTTTTTTTTTTCTTTTTTTTGTTGTTGTTGTTGTTGCTGACAGCTGAGAGAACGCCGTTCCCCCAACGCTGAACCTGAACAAGCCGGATGTCGGAGCGCGCTTCAACTTCGTGCCGCGCCAGGCACAGCAAAAGAATGTGAGGGTGGCCTTGTCCAACAGTTTCGGCTTCGGAGGCACCAATGCGTCGCTCGTCTTTTCCCGGCTAGACTAGCCTTGGGCAAGACAGACGGCCGTCCACGGGATTTGCCCATGTATTATTGCCCGTAGAGATGCTGTATGGGATTGTACCTACAACATAGGACGGCATCAGGGATAGAACTCGTGTATTGTTTGGGGAATATCAAGGGGTAGGGGGGAGGCTTGAATGGTTTGGACCTGCGGAACGAGATAAATTGTGTCTGGTTCTGCCCAGATTCGATGAATAGCCAACACATATGAAGTAAATATTTATTAGAAATTCGGATGGTGTTGAGGATGTACGTCTCTTTACTTTCAATCCTGCGAGGTGGTGCCCCTTGCTGTCGAGCACCACCATGAACGATTGATAACCCTAACCCGTATCAATTGCGCTTCTTTCGAGATAACGATTTTCAGAGAGTAGACGTCAGGCGCGACCAGAAGCTCCCGCATCCTCCTCCTTCCCCTCTTCCTCCTCCTCCTCCTCTTCCTCCTCTCGTCAGTCCACCCTTCCTCTCCGCAGACGCGCTCCAATGGCTTGTCGCAGTTGCAGCGCGGGCCTCGGCCAGCTGCCCAAGAGGATAACAGCGCCTATCCGTCACCACCTCCCCGACAACGTCCCATCTGCGCCATCGGCATTGTCAGCTTCACGATGCGCAAACACCGCTCCCGCGACACTCGCCCTGCCATTCGCCCTGCCATTCGTGACAAGGTCTAGCCGGACCGCCCGACGAGCTCTCCACACGACGCTGCCACGGGAAAAATTCAACCTCAAAGAGGTGCTCCTCGGCCGGGTTCGTCAGAGCCTGGCCACGGGACAGAGCTCCTACTTCATCTATAAGGCCACAGAAACCCACTACAAGGCCTGTGCCGCCCAGGCCGACTATGCCATCGAGCCTGCGGATCGCAAGTCGGGCAAGCTGCGGACCACGGCCGACGGCGAGGAGATTGGCGTGAGCAAGGGCGGACCGTGGCACCAAGGTACGACTCTCTCTCTCTCTCTGTCTCTCTCTCTCTCTCTCCTCTCCTCTCCACCCCTCCCGTCTCCTTTAGCTTCACCCGTCCTCCAACCGCCCCGGACCGACCACCGACCGGAAAACTGACGACGCGATCCGTCCCCAGACCTCGGTCTCCTCCCCACCTTTAGCACCTGGGCCCACGTCACCATGCTGCACATGTACCTGATCGTGGTGCGCCTCCGCTGCCTCGACCCGGACGCCCAACAGGCCTGGCAGGCCCAGCTGGTCAACCACTTCTTCTACCACGCCGAGGCCAAGATGGAGGACGTGCACGAGCTGACGTCGCGCATGATCCGCCAGACCTACCTCAAGGACCTGTTCGTCCAGTGGCGCGGCCTGATCCTGGCCTACGACGAGGGCATCGTAAAGGGCGACGCCGTCCTTGCCTCGGCCCTGTGGCGGAACCTGTTCAAGGCCCGGGAGGACGTCGACGCGCGGGCGCTGGCCGCCGTGGTCGCGTGGATGCGGGCCAGCCTGAAGCAGTTGGGCGAGATGACGGACGAGGAGGTCGAGCTGCGCGCCGCAGACGCCTTCTCGGACCTGCGGGGGAAGTTTGGCGAAGTGGACCTGCCGGCCGCGTCCATGAAGGCCGCGTTTACGCAGGCGGGTATCGGCGCGACATAGGAGGGGAGGGGGAAGGGAACGGGCAGAGCTGTAAGGATGCTGTAGAAGACTGTAAAGAGAAAGAAAGAAAAAAAAAAGAAGGCCGGGGGGGGGGGGGAGTGAAAAACAGAAACGCCCCGCTTGTGTACGATTAATACAATGTACCACCACAACGCCAGCCCATCATCATCTTCTTTCATTATCTTCTCCTCATGATTATCATCATCAATCAATCTACCCTCTCCCACATCTCAAACTCGTACTCGGTCCCCGCCTCGGCTTGCACCCCCCTGGGTACCTCCTCGCCCACCCAGGCGTCCATCTCCTCCTGCCCGCTCCTCCGCCACCCCTTGGCGGCGGCGGCGGCGGCGGCTGCGGCGATGACGGCATCAGCAGCAGCAGCAGCATCAGCATCAGCAGCAGCAGCAGCACCATCGGCGTTCGCCTCGTCCAGCCTGAGGGGGAAGAAGGTGTCGCACTCGAACGCGGTACGCACCCGCGTCAGCAGCACCCGCCGCGCCTGCGCCGTCTCGAGCGCGGCCCGGTAGATCTGCGCCCCGCCAATGACAAACACCCGGCCCACCCCGGGCCGGCCCCCGAGGTACCGCAGCGCCTCCTCCAGGCTCGCCGCCATCACCGGATTCTCCTCCCCCCGCGCCGCCGCCGCCGCCGCCGCCGCCGCCTTCCTCGAGATGACAACGTTCCACCGCCCCGGAAGCGGCCGGAACCGCTCGGGGATGCTCTCCCACGTCTTGCGGCCCATGATGACGGCGTTCTGCACCTGCTGCTGCTGCTGCTGCTGCTGCTGCTGTTGTTGTTGTTGTTGTTGTTGTTGTTGTTGTTGTTGTTGTTGTTGTTGTTGTTGTTGTTGTTGTTGTTGTTGTTGTTGTTGTTGTTGTTGTTGGTGAGGGTGTTGCGACGGCGCAGGTGGGAGGCGCTTGGTGACGCGCGCAAAGTAGGCCATCTCCTTGCGCAGGCCGGTCCAGGGGAGGGTGCCGTTGCGGCCGATGCCCATCTGCTGGGTGGCTGCCACGATGAGCGTGAGCTCGGGGAGCAGCGGGTTGGCGGCCGGCATCGTGTGTGTTTTTCTTTTTTTCTTATTTTTTTTATTGTTGTTTCAGGGCGACGTCATTGGCAATGGCAGCAGGTTCAAGGAGGTAAAAGTGGATTCTGAATCATCACCCCTTCTTTATTGCCGTGAGTGAGCCCAAGTTTGGATGATTGATGAAAGGTAAAAGAAAGAGAGCTCTTGAGGTGGGGTAGAAACCATTGCAGCGACGAGATTTCTGCTCTCATTGGCCCACCAAAGTAAGCAAGCAGTAGAGAGAGCAGGAACAAACAGAGCAAACCGAAAAGGAATGTCACCCCTGAGATGAACAACAAAAAGGAACCATACGGTGCAAGTGGGTGGGCAGCTCTACACCGCGTTCCATACCCCCCACCCACCAAGTCTATTACCGAAAAAAAAAAAACACTACTACAACTACCATCACCACTGACCCCGACCCACGGAGAGACAGTCTATGAATTACTATAACAATATCGGCCCTTCATTTCACCTAAGCCCCTTCCCCTCCCCCCCCTTTTCCAAAAAAAAAAAAAAAAAAAGGAGAAAAGGCGACGGGCCCTGTCGTGTGTGTGAGAGAGAGAGAGAGAGAGAGAGCGGGTTAGTTACAGGACATAGCCGCCCCGGACGACGTCCCACTCCCTCACGCCCCTCCCGTCCTCCAGCTCGATGCACCACCACAGGGCGTCCCGCGCCTTCTCCAGCTGCCCGCTCTCCTCGTACGCGCGCGCCAGCGTGAACCACGCCTCCGAGTGGTTCCACCCGCTCCCCAGCTTCGTCAGGCCCGAGAGCAGGCCGAACGCGCGGTCGCGCGCCGCCAGCCGGTCGTTCAGCGGGAGGGAGCTCGCCTCGTGCGGCGGAGGCAGCGGCGGGCCGAGCAGGGAAGATGTCGACGTGGCCGCCGCGCCCTGCTGCTGCTGCTGCTGCTGCTGCTGCTGCTCGGAAGCCGAATGCCCATTGACCAGCGCCTCGGCAGGTTTCGCTTTCGATTCCGGGCTCGCTCGCCCCAGGCCGAGGGGCTCTGATGGCAAGGCGGGGAACTTGTCTGCCCTGTTAATGTTGGCGCGGGTTGTCGCGGGGTCGGTTGTTATTGTCGCGCCGCCGGGCGTGGAGGGGAAGACGCCGTCGTCGGCGAGACTGAGCCTGCCGAGGTCCAGCCCCGGCACGGCGGGCGGCGGGAGCAGCTTTTCCGTGTGGATATCCAAGAGAATGTTAGAGAGCCCGACGATGGCGCCAGGGTGGTCGGGGAAGTGCGTCAACGCCGTCTCGAAGTCGGCCCGCGCCTGGTACGGGCGCCCGCGAGCGAGCCAGAGGTTCCCTTTCTGTATGTGCAACTGTCAGCATTCCGCTCCCGAACGATTTCTCTCGGCATAAGAAAGTTTAGGGGACCAAAGAGAGAGAGAGAGAGAGAAACACACCTCGGCCCAGACATCCGCAATGACCTCCTCGGAGCTCTTCTCCATCCCCCAGCCCGCTTGTCTCACAGACATAGCCCCTGACGCCTCATTCATCACATCCGCTTCCAGCTCTTCGGCAGCTCTTTGGGCCTCGCTGATTGCTTGGCCGGCGTCGTCCAGGAGCCCGGCCCGGCGGTAGAAACCGGCAATGACGAGCCAGACCTTGGTCAGGATCGCCTTCCTCCGCCGCCGACCGTGGTCCGGCGAGAAGGTGACGAAAGGCAGGAGCTGCGAAAACGTCCCGGACACCTGCCCGGTTCGCACCTCGGCCTGGCTTGCCGTCCCCGCCCTCGACCGCGTCGTCGACCTGCGAGGGTCCTCCCTCGGAGGCTCGGCCGTCTGCTTCGCAGCAGAGTGGCTCGGGAGGTTGCGCTCGTCAAAAGCGGCAAAGGACTTGTCACCTTCGAGCGGCGGGGGCCCGCGGGGGCTGCCGGTGCTGAAAGCGCGCTGCCGGCTGCCGCTGCGGTCGCGCTTGCGCAGGCTGTTGCGGCTCCGCTTCATGTCTTCCGACTTGGTCGACCTGCGGCTCGAGTACGGGTCGGCCGGGTCGTTGACCGAGGATTGACCCGTGGTCGCGACGCTCTGTGTGGTGCGCGGCCGGGGTGACGTGGTCGCCGGCTTTCCCTCGTCGGTTGCGGGCCCCTGCTGCTTCGGCCGAGCCTCGTCCGACTTGCCGCCGAACACGCTGCCCCTGAGGCTGCGCATCGTGCCGGATGTCTTGGGCGGCTCGGCGCGGGAGAGCTCGACTTTCTGGTCCAGATCGCCAAACAGCCTGGGGAACAGGGTGAGCAGCTCCGTGCTGGCGTTGACGGCGACGGCGGGCCCTTCGATCACCTCGAGGATCGCGAGCTGCGTCATCTTGATCTGCAGGATCCCCTCCTTCTCGTAGTCGTCCATCTCGTCCACGAGGCCGTCCCCGCCTCTATCTTTGATCCCGGCTTCCTTGAGATGCTCACTCCGGTAACCTCCGGTGAGCTGCCGACTCCCAAAGAGCACGTGCGGGTCCTTGAACTGCTCTACGGCGCCTTCGCACGCTCGGGCAGCCATGACGAACTCCTGCCGCGCGCTCAGCGCCAGCGCGAGGAGGTGCCAGAGCGGTATCAGCGATTTTTCCCGCCAATACGGCCCGAGGCGCAGCTCCTCCCGGCCGGTGCCGGGGAGCCTCTCGGCGAGCAGGGCCGTCTTGACGATCTCTATCGACGCCGAGAGCTTGCGCTGCTCGGCGTACAGCATCCCCAAGGCAAACACGCCCCTGGCGTCGAGGCCGTTGCCGTACGCGGGGGAAAGCGATTTCCGGAGACATTGAATGGCCTTCTCCTGCAGCGCGGCGCGAGAATCCGATTCGAAGGTCATGCGCGCCCACTGGGCGCGGGCCAGCCCGATCGACTGCCACGCCACGGCCAGGGTAGCGGGCGGCACCGCCTCGTCTAGGGGATCGGCGTTGTCTGTCTCGCGGCGGCCGCCCTCCTCCTCCTTCTTCTCCTTCTCCTCCTCCTCCGCAACCAAACCGGCAAGCTCTTCCGCGAGCTTGTGGGCCTTCTCGGCGGCCTCTCTGCCGCCGAACCGACAGAGAGCCGCGATGCAGGTCGAGATGGTTTCGAACATGGTCGCGTTGCCGTCCAGCGCGGGCTCGCGGTGTCCCGTCTTCTTCACCCTCGCCTTGCCCTTCTTGACCAGGTCCAGCCACGAGTCGAAGGCCTTGAAGGCCAGGTCGAACTCGGCCACGGCGAGGTGGACGGTAAACATGTGCCTCAGGATGGCGGTCGAGTGGTACGTCTTGGCCGCGGCGCCGTACAGGCTGTCGAGGGTGGCGTGGCACAGCGCGTCCCTCCCGCCGGCGCCCAGCTCGTGCTCCTTCCAGCCGCGCCCGTTCAGGACTTCCCAGTTCTGCATCAGGCGCCTCACAAAGTCCTCCACCTCGGTCCGCTCCTCGTCCGCGCGGGGGAACTTGGTCTCGCTGTACAACAAGCCCTGGTAGATGGCCTCGACCTTCTTCAGCTCGGTCCTCAGCCGGACGCGGGCCGAGTTCTCGCTGCCGCTGCCGCCGGCGCCGGCGACGGCGTCCGCCACCGTGGAGCCGCCGGTGGGGAAGGGCAGGTCCCCCTGTAGGATGCCGGACAGGGCGGAGTAGTACTCGCCCCAGACCTGGCGCCTCGGGACGGAGCCGCGGAAGCCGTAGCCGCCGGGGGACGGCCCGCCCTTGCCGGCGGCCCAGTAGCGGGCCCAGGCGCGGAAGCAGGCGAGGCAGTTGGGGTCCGTCAGCGAGCGGGCGCCCTCGCGGAGGGCCTGGGCGGCGAGCATGCAGCACTCGGTCAGGAACAGCTCGGCCCAGTAGCGCGTCTGCGGCCGGGCGTCGGCCGGGCCGGCGGCCCAGACGGCGCTCAGCCCGGGCAGTGCCGCCTCGAAGGCGTCGAGGGCCCCCTCGCGCTGGCCGTCCCGCGCGAGGCAGTTGGCGCGCAGGTACGCCGCCTTGAGCCCGCATACCCTGGTCCACTCCGAGGGGGGCTTCTCGCCGTCGTCGTCGGCATGGCCATCGCCGTCCGGAGACGCATTGTTATTGTTATTGTCGTTGTCGTTGTCGTTGTCGTTGTTGTTGTTGTTGTTGTTGGTGGTGGTGGTGGTGGTTGCGCCGCCCTTGTCGTGGAGAGTGCGGGGCAGGCGGGCGAGGGCGGCCGGGTACTCGCGCAAGACCCAGAGCAGCCAGCCGGCGCAGACGCGGGCCTGGAAGCGGTCTTCGGGATGGGCGGCTTCCGCATCGATTGCGGTGAAGAGGTCGGGCAGGTGGTTTGCTGCCTCGAGGCCGCCGGCGGGAGCCGTGGAGGAACTAGAAGGGCGGGCGTTGCCTTCGGCGGACGCGGTGCGAGCCGACGGGGTCGGCTTAAGGTTTGCTTTGGCGATGGAGTGTTCGATCTCGGCGGTCAGGGTGAGGCCTAGGGAGCAGCTCGGCAAAGGAAGGCGTCAGTGATGGGCGTGATGGGAAGGGGTCGGTGGGGGAGGAGTTAGGTGGGAGTGCCCCCTCGGGGGGGTAGGTATATGCGTACAAACCCGGTCTGGGGCGTGCTTCCGCACTTTGCGGATCAGCTCGGGCACGGCATCCCAGTTCTCATTGCAGCGGGCGTCATCGAGCTGTTGGATGTAATGCGCGGCTTTGACTGCGTCCGGCTGGGTTTTGTCGAGACAAGGTCAGCGGATTGCTCGACGAACAAAGAGGGAAGACGGGGAACAGAGGAGTTGGGTGATACCATGTTGCCTCGCTGGAAAGCCAACTCGCACTACGAAAACTTAATTCCACAAGACATGCGGACCAAACACAGCTCGCAAATATAGGCAATCACCCGGTCGACGCTGGGAGGTCTAGAAAGCGGTGTGATCATCAGGAGGAGCGGGTTGATGCCGGCCAGCACATGGGCTCGGTAAATTGATGTAGCTAGGTACACTACTCCGTAGTGTGTCCCGCACAATAACGAATCAAGTAATCCGTGGGATTTTGGGGCTACCCTTGCTTTGCCTCGCTACACTAGTGTACGCTACGAACGGCCCCCACTCGGCACATGCCGCTGCAGCGCCCAACGAACGCACGCGGATTGGCTGGTCCGCTTCCAAGCTACGGGGGTTAAGCTTCAGCAACACCAAAAATTTCTAAAAAGAGGAACCAAGTTCACATGCGAATCAATCAACAACTGCGGCTGGTGCCCCGATTGTGCCATTGACCCGTATCAGCCTGTTCAACTGCCTCAGAGCTTATATCCTAACGGCTTTTCATCTTGGCTACAGTCGGGCGTGTGACAGTTCCGGTTCAATGCAGCATCGACAGGCCTCGAGTTAATGGGTTTGACCTTATCAGCTCTTAGCATACATGTTTTCTTTCCGGTCCTCTTGCGGTCTCCTTCCATTCTTTGCATCTCTTTCACAGCTTGGCAGTTAGGCCCGACGCTCGAGAGATGAGAGATGGCTGCGCCGCCCGAGTTGAAGGTTCTCTGCCGCAGGCTGACCTCGGCACCCGCCGACGACCTCCCGCGCCTCTGTCCGCTGCTGGTGAGCCATGTGCTCCGCTGCGGTGACCCGCTGTCTGCGCCGGCCGACGCAAAGGCCAAGGACAAGTCGTCAGAGACGCCGGTGCTGGTCCACAAACTCCGGACACACATCTCGACCCTGCTTACGGGAAAGAGCTCGTCGGGCCGCTTTGCCGCCGTGTGCCTGATCAAGGCCGTCATCGATGTCGGGGGCTGGGAAAGCCTGCGGGCATCAGGGCCTTGGATTCGGGGGTTGATCGGATTGTTGCAGGTACCGTGACGTATATCCTTTTTTTTGACGGCATTTTAGAATAGAAGGGCAAAGCATACTGACAAGCTGAAGAAACCCGATCCTCTTGCCTCAAAGGAGCTTTGTATTGTCACCCTCACTAAGATCTACGTGCTTCTCCAAGGCTACCAGACTCTCGTTCGCGAGATGGCCACCCCAACTCTCCCCGACTTCGTGTCGGCTTGCCTGCGGCTCATCAGCCCCCCAGCCTCGGGCAAGCCGCTCAAGGCGCCAGCCGCCTTTATCGACACGGTTGCCTGCTCCCTGTCGAAGCTGGTGGTGCTCTACCCGACCACCCTGCGGCCGTTCGCTGTCCAGATGAAGGCCGCTCTCAAGGCATACGTCGCACCGACTCCGTCGGACGCTGTCTATCCGGTGCCACAAAACCTGAGAGAGAGCGCCCGCCGGCTGTTTGTCCTCCTGCCTTACACGGCGCCCAAGAACGGGAGCAGCGACGAATGGGCCAAGGCTATCCAGTCAACCATCCTCGACTGCCACGCCACCGTCGATCAGGTCTTCCGGGCCGTTGTCGAGTCGTGGGAATCAGCTACGGGCTACCGGGGAGGGCCCATTGGCACCGGACCAGATCCTTCGGGCGGAAGCGACGAGGGCGATGGCCTGCCCTCTTGGGTCGGTGTCCAGGCCGGCGCCGAGAGGCTTGTCGGCTTGCTCGACTTCCTTGCCGAGTACTTCAACAGCCCCACTAAGGCGCCCGTCTCGGTCCCGCTCGGAGAACTCCTCGACCTGACGGCCAGGATCACCCTCGTGACGCCCCCTTCCGGGACCGAGGATTCCATCGAGACGAACCCCGCCATCGGGAGGGATGAGAAGGCCGAGCTCTGGAGCGTCCTCCCGGACATCCACATCGCCGTTCTGCGCTTCCACCGCGCCCTCATCCGCCGTCTGCGCGAGAACTCCGTCCCCCTCGCGACTGACATTCTTGACCAAACCGTCCGCGTCTCCACCGCTAGCCGCCACATTCCTGCCATGCGCGAGGCCGCCTACGCCCTCGCCAGCCAACTCCTCCACCTCACCGGTCCGACCCTACCCAAGCTCACCGTCGACTCCCTCGCCCCGCTGATCCAGTCCACCTGCCGCGACATCCTCCTCTCCACGGGGCATCTCGAGCCCACTCCGCCTTCGCCATCCTCGAACTCCAACATCGCCAACCTCACAAAACAACAAACACACCAACCCCCCCGCAACCACGCTCCCTCCACCAACGCAGACGCCTACCTCACCGCTCCCGCCGCCTCCTCCTCCTCCTCCTCGTCGTCGTCGTCCCTGGCCCCATCACTGGCCACTCCCTCCCACCTCGCCGCCACCGCCACGGCCCTCCTCCGGGTCTTCTTCACCCACCTTCCGCAGGCCGTCCTCTCTCCGGACCTGCGCAGCCTGCTCGACCGCACCGCCATCCTCTCCCACGACCGGGACGCCATGCTCGCCAGCTGCCTGCATCCCTACCGGGACAGCCGGGGGCGCTACTACCCCAGCATCCTGCCCTTCTTGGTCAGGCGGTTTCCGAGGGAGCTGGGGGTCGAGGTGCTGCGGAGCAATCTCGTCCGTGCTGGTGCTGGTGCCGGTGCTGGCGCTGGCGGTGTCGCTTATCAAGGGATGGCGGTGGGAGAGGGACTAGAAGAGTTATTGATGGATAGGGAGGAGAGAGGGACAGGGGGAGAAAAGGACAGAGAGGGTGGTGCCGAGTATGGTGCGCAGCGCGAAGGAAAGGACGGGGCGGAGAACGGCGGACAGAAGGCAAAAGTCTTAGGTCATGGTGATGGTGGTGATGGTGGTGGTGGTGGATGGGGCGGGGATGCTATGGATGTCGATTCTGGCTCGGCCGGAGCGGCGCCGCCCCAGAGCGCGAACCCCTTCGCCGTGGTCACGTCTGCTGCCGCGGCCGGGGAGGAGAAGCGGGAGGCGCCGGTGCGCCCGGCGTCTCCGCTCAAGCGCAAGAGCGCGGTGTTCGAGGCCGACACGGGCAAGCCGCCGAAGCGGCTCGATACCGGGAAGGCGGCCGCTGCGCCGCAGGTGGCTGTTGCGCCCCCGACCAAGCAGGGCGAGGAGAAGGAGGGTAGTAGTGACGACGAGGGCGACAGCGAGGGGAGCGTGCAGATCGACATGACGCTTGAGGATGACGAGGAAGAGGAAGAGGACGAAGACGAGTGATCTCACTACAGAGAGAGAGAGAGAGAGAGAGACAGGTGGGATCCGAAACGGGTGCTGGGTGGATCACGATGTATTCTTGTGATGGATCTTGCTCTGTTTTTAACAATACTACAGATGCTACATACATTTGAGAAAGGAAAGACGTCCTCTTTGTCTAAGTGATTACGGGGGCCGGTGCCGTCTCTCTTCACGTCCCGCTTGCTCTCATGCGAGGCATCGCCCAATTGCGCGCCCCCCTCGGAAAAGCTATTCTTAAGTTGTCACGCCAAATCCCCAAACGCCTGGTAGAACCGTTGCCGCCGCCGTTGCCCTATCTAGATGCCTTGCTTGTTTTGCGGCGCCCAGCCAGCCAGCCGCGTTCCCTCTCTACCTACAGCCCAAAACAATATGTATTGAAACAAGCCATCCCCTTCCCTCACAACTAGCGCGGGACCCGGCCGGCTTTCTTTAAGTGGAAAGAGAGGGAGAAACGAAAATGGCACCAATCTCCCGCGCCCTCATCGCGCCAAGTAAAAGCATAAACACACCGCAAGGCCCTTCCCATACCATCGAGAGAAACCCCCCGTCCCCGCTCGCCGGCCCGACCCAAACGTCGAAACGCAGCTACAGAGGGGAGGAGGTGGGAGAAGAAGAAGAAGAAGAAGAAGCGGGGGAGGGAAAAAAAAAAAGGGGGGGGGGGTGAAAGAAGGGGAGGGCAGATTCAGATTCAATCCCTGAGCCAGGCCCGCCTCTTCTCCTCCTTCTTCGCCCTCCTCTTCTCCTTGAACATCCTGAGCTCGGCCCGGCTGGGCTTGATGCCCGCGCGCTCGGCCTTGAGGCTGCGGCCGTCGTGCATGTTGGCGGCGGCGTCGACGTCGAAGTAGGCGCGCATCTGCCGCCGGCTCTTGGCCTCGTCCGAGTGCCGCTCCGGCCCTTGGTCGGGCGCCTGCCACCGGCCCGTGTGCCGGTTGAAGTAGGCGGCCGTCGCGTACGCGTCGCCGCCGTGCAGAGCCGCGGTGGCGGTGGCGGTGGCGGCGGCGGACTGGGCGCGCAGCGCCTGGGCGTACCACGCGTTCTCGTCGTAGTCGCCGTGGATGGCCGGGTTGTAGCCGCCCGCGATCGAGGCCGGGTTGCTGAGCACGGTGCCGTCCGCCGCCACGGTGGGCGTCGTCGTGGAGGCAGTGGCGGCGGCGGCGGCGGCGGCGGCGGCGGAGTCGGAGTCGGTCGGCACCCGCGGGTTCTCTTTCTGCCAGACGCCGGTGAAGCGGTTGTAGAACCAGTAGGACTGGTCGTTGGGGTTCCAGTGGTACTCCCATCCGTCGTCCTCGGGTTCGGGCACCGGCTCCGCGGGAAGAGGGGGCGCGGCCGGGTCGGAGGGTAGAGGTTCGTTCGGAAGTGGGGGCGCGGTGCTGTCGCCGCCCGGGAGGGGTTCGTTCGGGAGGGACGGCTGTGCCTCGTTGCCCGTCTCGGGCTCACGTCGTTCGGAGGTGTCGGATCCGGAGTACTCGCCCTCCGAGTGCGAATCTGAATGGGACGGAGCACCGTCCGCCCCGCTGGACGATTCGGATTTTTGCGGCTCGGTCTCGGTCTCGGCGGGCTCTGGTGTCTTTCCCGGTCCGTTTTTGGCGTGCTCCGTTGCCGGATCGGCTTGTGGCTCGGGCGGGAGCCCGTTGGCTTCATCAGCTACTGGAGAGGACGGCATGGTGAAGCGAGTTCCGCAGTGTTCTATGGATGACGTGCAACGAGGGTGAATGGCTCGAAACCACAGTTCCAAGCTGCCGCAGCCCTCATTTCCCGACAGCGTCCGCTGTTGCGTCGGCGATGTGCGAGGGGAAGTGGCAACCAAAAACAGCTCGGCCGTGCTCTCGGCAAGCCCTTGGCTCGGAGCCTTGAACTTCGACGATCTTTGGTGTATGTACGTCCGTAGATGCAATCAAGTCGCAGAGTCGCATGCAACTAACCAAGACCTGGAGAATAGTGGCGTTGTCGATCGGCAACAGCTCGTTTAGTTGTTTACCGGAAGGCTATCATGGGAGTGTGCTTCTCATCTAAGCAATATGCATGTATCAAGTGCATTACCTTATCGAGGTATACGTGCCTACTCGGATACTTAAATATCGGCCTTGGCTCCTTCCACCGTTGCGCAGCTTTCGAGCACCAGGCACTTGCTGTTCTGTAGCACTTGCCGCGCTGTAGTGTAATTGTCATAATTTGGTAGTGACTCAGCCTGGAGTTTCCTCCCTCTTCCATCACTACTTTTAATTTCCGACTTTCTCAACAATCAGAGAGGGGGGTGGCAATCCGTCCCCCTCTGAGCCATCGCCGAGTCGCTGTGCATGTATGTATGTACAGTACTACCTTGTACATACCGTACACAACTACGTACGGACCTAGGAATTATATACCAAGAAGCCGCCAGGAGACTTGTTTATTCTATTCTTGCTTAACTTCAACCCCGGGCCTGCTGTCCGCCAGCTGCAACGACCCGGACGGCTCAGCCACTGACCCCGAGTGGCAGCGTGCCATAAGCCGTGCAATGAAACTGTCTCTCCCGCCTGATGGAGGCATGTGCTGCAAGATATATCATCAAGCTTTTTCTTCCCAGTCTCTCCGGTCTGCCGCCGATCTACATGCAACGCCATACGCCATCGGCCGGAGCCCAATGGTCCATCCTGCGCGGAATCAGGAAGTCATCGACATGAGAAACTTCGGCCCCCCCAAAATAATATAAGGCGCCCGTTTCATCTTCATGCCTTGCATCTTCGGGACTGCGACGGCCGCGGCGGCCACGATAACGCAAGCGCGCAGTGTCGCATTTAAACCGCAAGTGATACCCTGGATTTGGGCTCATGGCAGGATCGGCGAGAGCCTCCATTAATATCTCGGCCTTCATGTCGCCCCGTTTTTAGCCCCTTCGCCCGCCCTCTGTTTAGCCGGATATATCGCCGCCCGCCAACACACGCAACACCTTATATGGCAAAATGCTGATCCTGGAACCCGGACACGTCGGTCGCCGCTGTCGTTATGTTGCCCTCATCCCCGGCGCAGGCACCGATTCGCTGCAAAGGAGGTACGTCTCTGGTCCGGCCCGTCACCTCTCCAGCTGCCCTGTCCTCCCGCCTCAGCGCCGGTTCTGGATCCTCGGGAGTTCTCCCGGGGGCATTGGCCAATGGGCGTAGAAAGACCTACGCAACTGCTTCGAAAACCAGGACGCCAGGCGCAGAACATGCATGCAACGGCATGCTATGTTTCTTACTAGTCTTTCTGGAAAAGTCGTCTGCGCATCGTGGCCAACGCCTGGACGGAGCAACGGCTGCATTTCCCAGCTCTGGAGGAGAGGATTGTGCCCCTCCCCCTTTCTTCCGTCCTTTGTCTCTTTCTTGTATATGGACTCAACCCACCCCGAGAAGGCGACACCTTAGCGTGTCCCTTTCCAGCTTCTGGTGTGTTTCCTCTTCCATATCAGTTCCCATCCCGTTGCTCTGTGTGCCTTTACGATTCTTCTCCAGGATCTTCTCGCCTTGCATGGCACGTGTCTGCGTCAAGGCCTACTTCGGCACCCAGTGGTAACTGCATATCACTCACTCTCGACTAGAGGGCGCTTCAGGGGGGGAGGCCTACCAAACCAAAAGCAAACAGCCATGGGGCCGATTCGCCGCATGCTGTGTCTCCCCACGTCCCTTTCCTCACTCGTCTTCTTCCTCTTCTCGGCCACCGCTCCCGGAATAGCGGCGGCGGGGAAAGACCCTGCCTTGACCGATGATTCACAATGCGGCTGCTACCTGAACAAGGGCAACTCCAGCACCTACTTCACATATCACCGCTTCTTTGATTTCCGGAGCCTTCCCCAGTTCGCGGGCGTGCCGGCCGTCATCCAGGACGCCGAGTCCAGCCCGGATGCCGACCCGACGAGCGACTACTTCAAGCGGGACGAGTGGTCGAGCTTCTGGCTGCTGGGCAGCTGGAACAACAGCAACGGGGCGCGGCCCGACGCCGCCGTGACCATGGTCAACTCGCCTAACAACGTCTACATCGAGGCCAACACGGAGCCGGACCCGTCGTCGCAGACGTACCTGACGCTGCGCACACAGCGGCTGCGCAACTTCCAGACGGCGGCCGAGATCGAGTCGGCCTCGTCGGGCTTCAAGTACCTGTCGCTGCGCATGCGCGCGCGCACGGTGGGTGCGGCGGGCGCAATCACGGCCGTCTTCACCTACCGCGGTGCGGACGCGCTCGCGGACGTGCAGGAGTCGGACCTCGAGATCCGCACGGCTGACAAGCGCAACCTGGTGCACTACACCAACCAGCCGGCCTACACCGACGACGGCGACGTCGTGCCCGAGGCCACCCGTAACGGCACAATGCCGCACGGTCTCGACTGGACCGCCTGGGCCATCCACCGCCTCGACTGGACCCCGGGCCTGACGACCTGGTATGTCGACGACGTCGAGATTGCCCGCATTGCCTTCCAGGCGCCCCGCGACGAGAGCAACATCATCCTCAACGCCTGGAGCGACGGCGGCCGTTGGACCGGCAACATGACCCGCTTCGACGCTGCCTACCTGCAGGTCCAGTGGCTCGAGCTGCTCTACAACAGCACCGACCCGGACGAGACGAAGCGGAGTAGGCGGCGGCAGCAGCAGGACGGGGACGGGTGCAACGCCGTCTGCAGCATCGACGAGACGCCGGAGCTGGGTACCCCGGTGCTGCTCTGGAAAAACGGGCCGTCTCAGGTCAACGGCGCCGGCGGCAGGAGCGTTTCGACGGGTTCGTTGCCGATCTGGGGGGTCGTGGTGATGGTGCTGTTTGCAGTGGAGTTGTTGATCTAAGCGGGAGGGTTGTTGGCTAGCTGGGTTTTTTCGTTCGTTCGGTGTCCATTCGCTTCTGCCGCTGTGCTTGTTCTCTCGGTATATATTCCACCCGTGTCTTCTCTCGCGCGCTCTTCGGGTGTTCACCTCGGGAGTTTTATACAGCCTGAGGTGCGTCATCGGAAAGCCTCGTCGAGAACCAGTTTTTCGCTCTCGCTTGATCATCGTATCTGTACTCCTTCGCTCGCCAAACCCCTAAAGCATGAACTCGGTTTTCTCTCGCTTCAAAACACACAAGGAGTTACGTCAGAAGTCGGGGAACGATCAGAGACAACACCGTGGTACGTTCGTTGGTTGCCTTCATCCGGAGGGATAAAAAGGAAAGACAGGGTAGGAAAGGGGGGAAAGACGGACAAACAATATGTATACGCATATACATGTATAGAACACACATGGAATTAAGCATGACACATCCAGCGCCAGTAGCCAAGCCAGTAACCAACCCAGTGTGTGAGAACCAAGAACCAATGAACCATGCCCCATGCCCACCCATACTCAAAACACTCACCAAAAAAAAAAAAAGAAAAGAAAAGAAAAGAAACAAAGAGACAGACCCCATTTTATGGCTTCACTTCGGTGGGCACCACGCCCCTGTAGGACCACTGCAGCGGGCTGAGGCTAAAGAACTCCCACTGGTGGATGACGCCGTCGGCGATGCCAAAGACGCGGCGCTGCGAGTTGCCGGCGACGGCCGAGAACTTGGGGCTCTCGGGCGCCCCATCCGACGGGACCAGGTTCGGGGGCTGGAGGTCGCTCCAGGACCGGGTGTCCCAGGTGCGCACCTCGAGGTCGCCGTCCGGGTCCACGTCGACGATCATGATGTTGACGAGGTCGTACGAGAAGGAGGCGATGTTGGGCGAGCCCGAGCCCGCATCGGGCGCGAAGCCGGTCGATTTCCCTGTGACGGACGCGTCAACAAAAGCAAAAAAAAGAAAAGAAAAAAAGTTTCTCATAAATCAGCAAACCCCGGCGTTTTTTTTTTTTTTCCTTCCCCTCGCTCACTACTCACTACCACCCAACACCAAACCGAGAGGACAGAACGGGGGGGTTAAAAGGGACGACGGACCTCGTGTCCACTGGGAGAGGAGCAGCTCGGAATTGAACTCCTGGAGGGTCCCGTCCTCGTCAAAGAACAAGCTCCAGCCGACGTCGGTGATGTTGTCGCGCATGACGCTCGCGAGGCCGATCACGGCGCCGGGCTCGGCCGGGCCGAATTGGATATCCATCGGCTTCCAATCATCCGCCTACAGGAGGCATGCAAAAACATAAGTCAGTCATTATCAAGTCACACAGCTTCTCCTCCCCCCTTTTTTTCTTTAGCAAACCCCCTTCCCTTAAGCCGGTTGGGGGGGGGGGAGGGAGGGGGCAAAAAAAAGAGAAAAAGATTGCGTAGCTTACCCTGCTCAGGGCAATGACGCCGTCGTCGCCCTGGTAGGCAATGGCCATGGAGGGGTAGTAGACCTGGCAGTCCTCGCCGGTGCCGCACTGGGGGCGCAGGGCGGCCAGCTTGGAGCCCTGGTCGGCGGTGATGGACTTGCTGCTGCCGAGGAGGCCCTGGCGCCAGTTGGAGGTCAGGGAGGGGTCCTCGGACGTGATGATCTCGCGGATGGAGTTGCCGGTGGTGAGGAAGTAGACGCGCGTCTGGAAGGTCGAGTTGAGGTAGGTGTAGGCGGCGATGGGCGAGGCGGGGATCAGGTCGAGGTTGAGCCCCGTGCTGGACAGCATCTTGGAGATGGAGAGGGTGGCCCACGTCTCGTTCTGCGAGTCCCACTTGGACACCGTCAGCTCCTTGTTGGCCGCCTGGAAGAAGACGTAGAGGTGGACGTAGCCGTCGGGGTCCGTGTAGTTGGTCGCGGCGAGCGAGGACCCCTCGAACAGGTTGGTCGAGTTGGTGCTGCCGGCGTCGGGGACCCGGCTCGGCGAGGGCGTGGATGCTGCCGTTGGGCTCCCCTCTTGGTCGCTTGAGCCGCTGCTGCGCAGACCGAGGCCGAGACCGACGCCGAGGCCGATGCCGATGACGACCAAGACGCCGCATATCGCGGCCAGCCAGATGCATGTCCGCCGCCGCAGGCCGAGCACACGGCCCTCCGGCTCTGACGGGACGGTGGTGGGCTGGGCGGCCGGCGTGAAGGGATAGCCCAGTGCGGTCGCGTGGTCCGAGTGAGCCAGGTGCTTGTCCTGCTCGTAGAAGGTCGTCGCCGGGTATGGGTAATCGGACGCCACTACCTCGGGGTAATTCTGGTGCTGGTCGATGGGCTCGGGCAAGTCCGAGTACCCCGGAACCCACCCCGGCTTGGACATGGCGCCGTCGTCGTTTCGCGCGTCGCCTGTCCTGCCGCCACGGTGAGCGGGCGAGCTTCTTCTCTTTCCTTCGTGTGCGCGGGTTACGATGCAACAGACGCGCGGTTCGAGGATGAATACCAGAACGTCAAAATAAAAACAAGAAGGTGAACGGCCGGGTGGGTTGGGTTGCCCTCCCTCCCCCAAACCCCGATGGTCTTCAAACACGGACGGCACGGCTCTTGTGTGCTACCCCCCCC